>NW_017306626.1:725225-793857 GCF_000935625.1 Nanorana parkeri | reverse complement strand
ATCACTGCAACAGTAAAATATATCTTGTGGTTTTAGGCAATGTTTAGCCTCAGTGGCTGATGGGGATGGGCTGGATCGGTTAAGGAGGAGAACATTAATTTTAAATAAAGCATACTAAAGTACTCGGGTCAGCTTCAGGTACAGCAGATATTGTCTGTATCTGGACATAATCCAGAATACCTGACCAGTTTGTTTACAAACAAAAACCAGGGACCTGATTGTCATTTAGCAGTGGCAACATCATCATGATGGCAGGTTGGCATGATTGAAGCTGGATCTACATAGCTGGATGGCATGATTGATGATGGATTTACATTGGGGGAGATTGTTTATATTTTCTAATGACAATTTTAAAACATTACTTTTTCATATTGTGTTTGTTTATGTACATTTTACTTTTGGGGGGAAATAAGAAATAAGGTTTACTAATGTACCCATAACCAATTTCCCTGAAGGGGGGTAGGGTATCTGGGGGCTCCCTTATTCTGAAAGGGGCTGGCAGATTTCTATAATTTACCCCCACACAAATCTCCACATCCTATTGGGGACCAGATATGGGGAAGAGGCCCTTATCCCCCAACACTGGGACAAGGTGACATGTGAGGGGGGCTTGGCAAGGTACCCCCCCAAAGTTGAAAGTAATGGGGCCTGGCATGGTTCAGGAAGATGAGGTCACAGGCTCACTGCCTTCGCTTTCCTGGCCACCCAGGCCACATGCATGGATAAGGGTCTATTTTTAAATTTTAAGGGGCACCCTGCATCAATTTTTGTGCTTTGTTATTAACCCCTTAGTGACACAGCTTCAGAAACTTTTTTTAGTTCCTGAGGAACAGAGCAATTTTGCCATTTTTGCTATGTGTTTGTTTACCCTTAATTTCCATCTTCCTCATTCATTGCACCTACACATAGTATATACCATTTTTTTAAAGGACAAAATGAGCATTAAATTTATATACACATTCCTATTTTCTAAAAAAAACAACACATTTTTCACAGTTATGGCAATAATGTGTACTTAATTAGTGTAGCTAACAGAAAGTAATTCATAATAAATTATTTTATTGGTCCTGATTAATAGGGTATATCAAATGTCTGGGATTTCAGTATATTTTAGGAGTTATAGGTCACAAAAATGTTTTTAAAAACATTTTCAAACTGTTTAAAACTTTTTTTAAACTAGGGTGGCTTTAAAGTGTTATTTTGTTTATTTACAGGGGCTTTTGATACGTAGTATTCTAAGGGGAAACACTGTATTCTCCTCAGAGATATTTTGTATCAGTTTTGTAACACACTGATCTATCTTGCAGCTCCACAACACAGCTGGATCAGTGTCTGTAAAAGTACTGTGATCACTGCAATTAGATATTGCAGTAATCAAAGTACTGGGACCCCCCTAATTTGCTTTTGAGGGTCTGCCTCGTACACCAAGGGCCCAGCAACAGAATTGACATCATGAGCGATGGTCCCTCCATGAACCAGCACTCATTTTCCCACATGATGGAATCATTCTGTCAACGTTTTTTAACCAGTTGCCGTCCGTCCGTTGTAAAAAAACGGACAGACGGACAGCACTGCTGCATTGGTGGGTTGCTGTCTCCAGACCTTTGCAATGCCGTGCAAAAACCGGGTGTTTCACATATAGAAACACGGCTCTATAGCCTGATTTCTCCAATTCAGTTAACTTTCCCATTCAGCTATGTTGTCCTAGATTGTTCACTTCTCCTGCCTTCTCAAAACTCCTCACCCTTCTGTGAATAACCCTGATAATGTTTTACTAGATTACGTGTAAATTGTATTAACATTGTTGTATAGCTAGAAAAATTGGTTTGAATACCTTCAGTTAGGTACCTCTTGTAAGCTTTTGAAGAGGAATTCATCTAATTAAGTATGCATTTTTTGATTACTGCCTAACCTTCTCCAACCTTTGGTACTTGTGTTATGTCATTAAATATTCATTTGTCAGTCTATCAAGCAAAATTATAGTTTTAATAGATCCAAATTACTGTCAGTGAATTTAAGACTAGGAAACCTTATATATGTATGCTGTTAAATTTCCAAAGAGATAAGTAGGTATTCTATAATTTATCTGTGGAGCTTCAATGGAAGTTAACCCCTGAGTTAAAAAATTGTATTTGAAACCTTACATGGGTTTAAATAAATTGTTTCTTTAAGTCATCTTAAATCTTCCATCCCCTGGTACCAACTTAACATTTTATTAGAGATAATTTGCACTGTCAGTTGAATATTTTCTTCTTGTCCATGCTAAGAGAATTAAATTGCGCAGCACTGAGAGAGGGACAGAGTTAGACTGTCATCTTGCCTATTTAGATAGAGAAAAATAATAACAACAATAATAATTTCACATTTATTATTGATTTAGATCTCTGTTGCACTTACGGTTCATATTAGGGATACACCGATACCGAATTTTCGATATCGCTTATGAATACCGATATTTATATTTCGATACTCGCCGATTCTGAGTACAGATACCAGTACTCCTGCTAGCATGGAGCCGGCTTCTTAGGGAAGCTGGCTTCATGCTGTTAGGCCAGTTCAATGCTTCTCAGCCAATCAGCATCAAGCCAGCTTCACGGCCAATCAGGAAGCCAGAAGACAGGTTATTCCCCGCCGCCCAGCTTCCTGATTGGCTGCTTAAAACATGGAAGTAAATAAATTTTTTATGCCAAAGTAACAAAATTATAATTGCTGCGGTGCTACAGTCAAACGGTCTTTCTCCAGTACCCAACTTTTCCTGTGTGGTAAGCCATTCCTTCCAAACTGGAACCACACTATGTATTGTACTGCAACCTAATGTCCATCCCAATCCATTCAGTCTTAACCCACTTAAGATGTTATTTGTCCTGTAAGCACCTGAGGATGTGCCTAATAATGTGCAGGGGTCTGCCCTTCAAGTAACTTAAGCAAAAAAAACAGGTTGCCGATTATATTCTATCACTTCTTCATTACATTTCCCCCTTATTGTCCGCAGTAACATGCCCACCTTTCCCATCTCTGTTCCGTTCACTATTCATCTTTAATTATGTCCTATACACCATACCAATCTCTGTTTAGGTAATTGCATTCCTTAGATACTGATTTGTTGATCTAATGTTAGATCCTTATTCTGAATGCTTAGACATTTTTTACAAAATACAATTTTAGGTAACAGAATCCTAACCCATAAAGGTGAACAACCAAAATAAAGTAGCTTATAAACTATTACACTCTCAAATAGGTGTTAGAGGCTTGTTTAAAGGCTTGCTTACATATTAACTGTGTATCTTTTTCTTTAGTTTAAAGCCAAGTACAATAAATATTTTAGATCTACAAAGACTGTTTTTTATCCAGTTGACTTCTTTTAAAATGAATTTGACAGGCCTTGTACTATAATTAATTTTATTTGTTCCCTATATCACAAAACTGTGTGTATGAATTTGACAGTGTGTCAAGCAAAGTTGAATAACAGAATTCATGTGCACCAACTGGAGAAAGAAAACAGTTTTTAAATGGGTGAACAATTGAAAGCCTGAGGGTTGAAATTCTGTTGTTCTGACAATTCTATGAAAATGGATCAGACACTCTTTTATAGCAAGAAACACACTGTTTTGTAATATTTAAGGGCATATTTATAAAGCAGTTAATCATTCACTACAGGTGAATCTTCTCAGTGCATATGTTTAACAGTGATTGATTCACCATCTGTGAATACCAACTGTATTTTAAGTATTTCTTGGGAAACAGTGACAGTAAAAAAAAAATCACATGACAGTGTTGTTCCATCTCTCTCTTTCTTCGCTGTCTTTCTCCTTTGCTCTCTCTCTCCCTTCTTTTAGCTTGTCCTCTCTCTCCCCCCTCTATCCATCCCACTTTCTCATCCCCTCTATCCCTTCTTCTCTATAGATGTATAGAGAAGAAGGGTATATATAAAACTTTGAGTAGTCCATGGTGTAAAGGTGGTATGATTCCTAAAGCAATATGAGTTACCTAAAGAGAAAGCATGAAAAGTTGCTTCCATCAAAGTGTGACTGAAGCTAAAACAGTTTTTTGGATAGAGTGGAGAGGGATTAAAACACCTATCAGGTTTTTATTGCTGTCTCTGTGGCTGAGGGAAATTCATCCTTTCTATTTGCCTTGGTGACTGTTAGCAATAAAAATGAAAGTGAAAGAAAATCCCAAATTTTAGATTGTCATCAGAAAAGGAATAGATAGGAAATCATCCAATGGAGACACTAGTTCTGGTGACCCTGCTGACTGCAAGGGATTCCCCTCCCTTGTAGGAATGTCCTCTCACATCCTGTTGTGACTATCAGGCAGGTGAAGGGAAATACACTATATTGCCAAAAGTATTGGGACACCACTCCAAATCATTGGACTCAGGTGTTCCAATCACTTCCATGGCCACAGGTGTATAAAATCAAGCACCCAAGCATGCAGACTGCTTCTACAAACATTTGTGAAAGAATGGGTCACTCTCAGGAGCTCAGTGAATTCAAGCATGGTACCGTGATAGGTTGCCACCTGTGCAATTAGTCCATCAGTGAAATCTCCTTGCTACTAAATATTCCATGGTCGACAACAGCAACTGTGAACAACAGCAACTCAGCCACGAAGTGGTACGCCATGTAAAATGACAGAAAAAAGGGTCAGCGCATGCTGAAGTGCATAGTGCGCAGAAGTCGCCAACACGTAGCCTTCAGATTGGTACAACAACAGAGAGCTTCATGGAATGGGTTTTCATGGCAGAGCAGCTGCATCCAAGCCTTACATCACCAAGTGCAATGCAAAGCGTCAGATGCAGTGGTGTAAAGCACGCCACCACTGGACTGTAGAGAAGTGGAGACGTGTTCTCTGGAGTGATGAATCGCGCTTCTCTGTCTGTCATTTTGATTGACATGTCTGGGTTTGGCGGTTGCCAGGAGAAGGGTACTTGCCTGACTGGATTGTGCCAAGTGTAAAGTTTGGTGGAAGGGGGATCATGGTTTGTGGTTGTTTTTCAAGGGTTGGTCTTGGTTCCTTAGTTCCAGTGAAGGGAACTCTGAAGGCATCATCATACCAAGACATTTTGGACAATTTCATGCTCCCAACTTTGTGGGAACAGTTTGGGGATGGCCACTTCCTGTTCCAACACGAATGGGCACCAGTGCACAAAACAAGGTCCATAAAGACATGGATGAGCGAGTTTGGGAAGGAGAACCTTGACTGGCCTGCATAGAGTCCTGACCTCAATCCGATAGAACACCTTTTGAGATGAATTAGAGTGGAGACTGTGAGCCAGGCCTTCTCGTCCAACATCAGTACCTGACCTCACAAATGCGCTTCTGGGATGCCATTAAAGTTCATGTGCGTGTAAAGGCAGGCGTACCAATACTTTTGGCAATATAGTGTATCTCCAGTAGGACCCAGATGGCAAACAAATCTGACAGGGTTATAACCCTCCCTTACTCTATCCAAATTACAAAAAGTTTTGGATTCATTTCTACTTTAACCACCTTAGTACTCAAGCATTTTTTAGAAATTTTTGCTCACGTGCTAAAATCTGAATTTTTGGATAGGAAATTTCTTTAAACCCCTCAAAAAGTATATATTTTCTGAAAGCAGAGGCCCAGTAGAATTACAAAATGGTAGCTGCATTGTGTTGTCGCATGATATTTGTGCAAATGTTTTTCACATCGATATTTTTAGGACAATAACACTAAAATGAAAAAAACACAATATAATACTCAATGTTTTGGTTCAATATGAAAGATGGGGTCACGACGAGTAAATAGATATCAAACCTGTCAAGCCTTAAAATTGTGTGACTATAATTCAGCTTTAATTGAAGCCTTGTAGAGGCCTTTATGAATATCTCTGTTTTAGGTGTTTTATACCTTATTAATTATTTTTGGAATTCACCAATTTCATTTTTCACTGCCCTGTTTTTATTTTTTTCATTTTTCATTCGTGAAGCTTATTTATAACTGTTTAAAACTGATATCTTGACATTGTTGTTGCCTAATAAAAAAAATAAACTCTTGGCAAAACCTCTACTTAATTTTGCCATACTTTGACAAGTATTTACATAAATATTTTATACCCTTTTTTATGTTGATGATGTAAATCATTCTATAACAGGCATATTACATTTTTTTCAGGAGAGAGATGCTTGAGAGGGAACTTTCTTCAAAGTAGTGTCATTTTTTTCCTTAATTTTCCTGCACTTTGCCAGCTTTTTTGTGTTTTTATTTGTCAGTCTGTCAACTTTTCTATGTCTTTTACACTTTGTTGCTCTGACATTACACCTTTGGGTGTACAATTTTAGAAGTTAGGGAGCAAGTAAAAACACATTTAGCAATTAAATAAGCAGGGAAGAGTGAAATGAAAAGACATTATTTTGCCTGACTCTAGTAACATTCAGGTAGGTAATATAGCTATATTTTCAGATCAGTAATGTTTGTACTGGGTCGTGTGTGGATATTAGTAACCCGCAAGGATCGAGCATCATAAAAATCTGTTTTGTAGAGGAAAACACCAGTTGATTCACTTTCCTTGATGAGCTTTCCAAATGGCATGTAGTAACTTGAAAGGAAGAAAGCTCACACGGTTTCAAAGGAACTCAGGTATTTTTCTGTGCGTCTTTTGTAACGTTTCAAAACAGCACTTTACTAAAACACACAAAAAGAAATCCTTTTGTTTTTCTGGAATATTTTCTGTGCTTTCCTCCTTTCAAGCTTATCTGTATGTGCTTGTTATAAGTTATGAATTATGAATAATTTTTTTAGTTGTGAAGTTTTGTTATTTAGTTTTTGTGGTCAAAATTTTTACTTATCTTCAGTTGCTGTATACATCAGACTTACACATACACATTTTTCCAGTATTTTAAAGTCCTACAGTTATGTTCAATTGCACTTAGAATGCTCATCCTCCAGACTAGTATTTATCATAAACTGCACATGCATTTGTTAAAGATGAGTATACTAATTGTTTTTGTATGTTCACACTTATCATGTTATTGTAAATGTGCACATTATTATAATGCATGGTAATGCACATTACGTGTGCTGTGGTGCCCTTCATTGTAAATGGTGCACCAACACACCTCCAACACATATGTGCTGAATAAATATGTGAATGAAAACACATATGCTGTAGTGCACTTAGTTGTGGTTTAAATGGGCCCTGACTACTTTGAACTTGGCTATTATTATTTCAATTGTATATGTTATGTAATTTATTTATTTTTTTGCTTTCAGTTTGCACTGATCAAGAGTTCAGAGAAATAGCTAACAGACTAAGAGATTGGTTTAAAGCACTTCATGAAAGTGGATTCCAGAAAAAGAAGGCTAAAACAACTTCAAGACCAGAAAGAAGCAGTAAGATATTATCACTGTCCTTAAGTATATTTATTGCAGATTTGTAGGAAAATATGAAAGACCCCCATTCGATCCAGCTATGTATTCATCAAAAGTTCATTACAGGTATCCTTATAAAAGAGAGACAACACTGTCATTTAGTCAGTATCTGATGATCTGCCACAGTGCACAGTGCTGTCAGTCAAACATGTTTGCTTACATGAGAGAACCCTGGAATTACCTCATTACTGATCCATCATTGTCCAGTCAAAACTCCAACTGGGTCCTTGACCAAACTGTATTGCCTTAAAAGGTAATTCCACTTTCCCAGGTTAATTTTGGAAAATGGAATTTCCCCCACCAATCTGGCCCCTCCTCCCCCCCATCCCACGCTTCGCTTACCCATCAGCAAATGCTTTTTAGTAAGAGCATGGGGTGTGGGTGGATTGAGGAAACATATTATTTTCTTCCCTTCCCCTCCAGCATTTGCAGTGTAGCCTGTACATGGTAGCATTCCCCTGTGGTCAGTATTTTAAATTCCGCACGGTAATGGCGAGCACTCATTGAGAAGTGCTTCTGATCACATCAATGAGTGCTCACACTTGCAAGTGGAATTTAAAATACAGAGCACAGGGTACCGCTGCTGCATATGGTCCTAGACCAGCAGCCATGGAGGGGAAGGAGCGTTCATTGACAGGTAAGAGCACGGGGGTGGGGGGTTGAGGGGACAAATTGGTTCCATTTTCCCAAATTCGCCTCAGAAAGTGGAATTAACCTTTAAAAGCTCTGGCCAAAATTACAGCCCCAGCTCCCACTATTGCCGTCATATGATCCACTGCAGCTCCTTATCCAGCAGTGATAACCTGTGATCCTCCACTGTATTCCGGGCCAGCTCAAAAGTTTTGTTGCTGCCCCTCTTCATCATGTCAACACACCATCGTTGGAGTAGTCAGCACCTGTGAAAACTCCACTGAGGGACAGCCAATAGGAAGTGCCCAGGCAACATCATGGACACCTGAAGTAGGACCCTTCTATTCTGCAGTCCAGGAAAAAAAAGACTTAGGGTCTGGCACACCATGTGATCATGAATTCAAGTGACTATTTTGTGCTTTTAATTTTGTCTTTTAGAAATGTAGTTGGGAGAAAAGTTAGAGGTGGCTAGAGTAAACTTGTTAGTGTGGGTTGCCCAGAGATCAGTTTTTATTAAATTGAAGTACACCTACCCAGATAGCAAGGATAACTTGCTACAAACTTGTGGCGGGGTGAAATTGTAATTTTGTTAACTTGCTGCACATATTCCTGGCAAGCTGTAGACTTGCAGAGCACTTGCAGCACAAGTTCTAGTTGACACTTTTTGAATTTGTAGCAAATTTGCTTGGCAAGTCTACAACAAGAGTCCTGCAGGTCTTAGCAAGAGCTCTGCAAGCTCGCTGGTCTGGAGACTTGCAATGCAGACTTGATGTAATTGTGCACAAAATTGTGAAGCTTGGCAAGTCTGCAATAGCAAGTCATTTTCAAACTTGCAGCTCAATTACTTGCTATCTGGGTATCACAAGAGAATGATGTAGCCTACCATTGCTAATCTTTTTATTTAAAAATGTTGGTTCCCTGGTTGTCATGTTGATGCTTTAACCTCAATACTCTTTAAGTGACCCAGAAAAAAACATTGAGATAAAAATCTCTAGCACTTTTATTTTACAGCATGATTGTTTTTGGATCTGTGATTTAAAAGTACTAAAGCCCTTCTGGATTATAGACCTGTTTATAACATATAAAAATGAATACATACTATATACATATATCTTCATTTGGTTTTAAATCTTTTCAGAATACCATTGCAAAGTTGCTAAGAGTTTTTTATCTTTATATTTCAATATTTGGGGGATTAGCTGGGGTGCAGTACACTAACATATTTGTCACAAAACGTAGTCTTTATTGTGACTTTAGCAGGCGGCTGGCCTTCAGCCACATCAAATAAACATAGACAGTGCTTCTTATGGCAGCTTAACAAAGTCCTCAACACAAAAGTTACTGGCTTATTTCAGCAGCATAGTGTCCAAAGAGCAAGCAAAAGTCTAAATACATAGCAACACTAGCAGCTATCTCACCCAGCCATGCAGGGAATTAATCCCCATGCTACTCCCAGAGCACCCTATGCAACTAAGACCTTCTTCTCTTCCTTTCCTTTTTACCTTCCTTGTTCGATAACCAACATTGGATCTGAAAAGGCCCACTTCCAAAAAAATATGGGAATATATACCTGCTATCCAGGATATATCACTTCTGAGTGGCACTGTAAATATATTTTCTGATATGTTTCTTGAAACAATATGTCCCCTTTTTCAGAGGAGCAAACACTTTTGAAGAGGGTTAACCGTTTTATATACAAAATAAATACACATATGTATGTATGTTTTAACAAAACATCCACATGAACACCTAAAAAGAAATCATACCAATCCCAATCCATCCGAAAAAACTCTTGTTCAGGTCATTATGGGTGTTTTCAACCTCCTTGTGTACCAATAGGGTCCCTGGGGAGAATAAAGGCTGATGGTTAAAGTCAGTCAAGAAGTATTCATTCCAATACACAAACCTTCCCCCTATTTATATGCCTGAATAATTAAACTACAACCACACATACTATCCCTAAGTGGATACTTACTCCTCAATTCAAGAAAAAAGTCTCAGGTGTCCGGTCTTTCTCCTCTTCCTCCATAAAAGGCTTAACACCCTACATTACTCAACTGCGTGAGGTAAAAGCAGAATGGGTGCCTGCTATGCATGCCAGCCTTAAATCAGCAAAGTGATATTCTCTTTAATCCGTAACTATGGTGAGGATTTCAGAAGGGATAAGGCAAAAAAACAGATATAACACAAACATTTCTGTGATTATAGACATTTTGGGCAAATGAAGTATAATGGAAAATGTTAGAGCTGCCAATAAGTTGATTAATAAAGAATATGTTTAGAACATGACAGAGGTATGTTGTATTTTTGTATTTCTTAGACCTGAAGTTGTCATTTCCAATGTAACATCTTCTGATAGCTATGAAGGTCAAATATATTGTTTCTTTCTTGAACAGTGTGTACATACACAGTTGTAAATCTCCATTATGTGTTACTTTTAGAAAACAACAGTCTGATTTCCATCTTTTCTTTGTCCTTATATGTGGCAGTGGGTCTTCTGCATAGATACATACATACACACCACCAATCAGAGCTTATGTATTGCCATATCAAAGCTTAGTCATTGCTGCATGCCAAAATATAACAAAGCACACCTTTCTGGTTGATGTAAATGACAGAAGATGGATTCAACCATCAAAATAATATTTTTCAAACCAGCATGGCAAGTTCAATTTTGTGCATGCTTAAGAGTGTTCACACTGTTACCAAGTCTTTTGTCTTGCCTGAAAATTCATAGAAAAGTATATACAAAAAAGTCTATGGCTGCCATCTGTGTTACATTTATATGAAAAGCATTTTCAAGGTTATTTGCAAGCTGATTTGTGCATGATGCTATGTACTCAGTTGGTAGCTACACATAATAAGCTTTTTTCCCCCCACTTTTTGTAAAATGCTGAAAATGTACAGATACTAAGGGCTTGATTTACTGAAGGAAAATATACTCTATACTTTGCAAGGGAATTTTCTCTTTGCAAGGGAATTTTACCTTGAATGTGGTAAATATCTGCTGACTTCCATCATTCTATCATATGCAAATAGAAATTCTGTTTTTTTTTTATTTTCCTTGCATGTGATTAGATATTCTTTGCAAAATTAATTTTCAGTACATTCCCTTGCAAAATTAAAATTATCTTGCAAAGTGAACGGCTAATGTGCCTTAAATAAATCAACCCCTGAAGGTGAGGTTAATCCAAAGGGCATCATTCAATTAAATGTGTGCAGGTCAGATTCACCTAAGGATTAGTGGAGTTTATTTACCAGAAGAAGCTGTTCACTAAAGACACTAAAGAAAAGTGAATGTTAAGAAATAAGGTGAAACTGTGTTCACTTTGAATAATCAATCATGTGAGAGGATTTTCTTTTTTAAAAAGGATGTTTGCTCGCACAAGTAGCTGATTAAAGTGAACACAGCTTCACCATATTTACCAATCTCAGCAGTCACTTTACAAATGGAAACATTTCTACTCCCTATGTGCCTGGGACTACAGGGTGTACCAGTCGGTGGGAAGAATCATAGCATGCAGTTAAAAAACCCACCTAAAAGTGTTGGAAACGTACAGTGGCCAGGTAGCATAAAGTGGCTGCATCTTGAGACGTAGGCTGCCAGAGAGGTAAGAATATTTACTCTTCTTTTAGTTGGTATACTTTTGTTATGTGGTTCCAAGGTCACTTAAACACATCTAATGCAGTGCTGCAGTTTAGTTCTCATGACCCATAGTCATACTTTTCTATCAGGAAGAGTTGATAATAGCACAGGAAGCTACTTTATAATGAATAGAGGTGAATCAACAGGATGATCTGGGAAAGGACATATTCTCACAGGATAAGGCTATCACTCGCTGTATGATAAATGCTGTGTGAAATAAAAGATTTGCTTGGTGAATTAATATGATGTTAAGAGGCAATCATCTTTTACATTACATTAGTTTTCCATTAACTGATCTGTTAAAAACAGCTGTTAGCCTTAATGTGCTTCATTTATGTAAAGAGGTTACTTGGAAGCGAGATAGGAACAATTGAATTCCCTCTGAAAGAAATGATAGCAAACAGAAGTTGAACATTAATTTAAAACAATTTCTTGTTTTATAAAAGCTAAATTTAAGGTAGTAGAATTGTAGGTTTTTAGATAGGAAGATGCAAAAAGCCCAAACTGTTGTTGACTATACAGACTATTACATTAGCGTGTTTAAATTGTTTGTAGAATAAGCATGTGTGCAATATCTGTCCTGGTACTTGGAGGGTTATTCAAAAACCTTTGGCTAGCTTCGGCCGCCAGGAGCCCTTCAGTTCAGTCGAACCGAAGGGCTGCTGTATGGGCTATTCACGATAGCCCATACAGCTCCCGAAGGCGGTCAAGTGGCTCAGCCGAGCCGAAGGCATATGCTTTGGCTCGACCGAGCCAAACTGAGACACGAAGTGGGCCGAACGGCTGGCCATTGGCCGGCCAAAAGCATTGCAACTGACAGCAGGGCGGAGCCCAGCTGGAGGTACTGAGCAGAATAGCTGAGCCGAATGCCGCTATGTGAATAGGGGAAAACGGGAGTGAGTGAGCTGCCGGAGCTTCGACTCAGCCGATCCAAATGTTGGATCAGCTGCGTTGAACTCCTTCTGCACTTCGGCTCAGCTGAACATGCTGAGCATGTTCGGCTGAACCGAAGCAAGCCGATGTATGGCTGAAATAAGCCGTACAAGCCTAAAGTGAATAGCGTAACAGCTCACTTCACTTCGGGTGGGTTATTCACTCGGCTGCCTTCGGCAGCTTTGTGATTAACCCTCTTAGAGCAGCACAGTTATAGGGGGCAGATCTAAGCTTCAAAATTTGCAAATTGTGCCCACTTCTTCTGACCACCTCTGGACAATTGTGGCTAAATTTAGCAAGAGAATTGTCACCGGACTCCTCCCCCCTTCCCTTCGTTAGCCGACAGAGCCACTTGGGGAAGGGGGAGGAGTCCGGTGACGTCGATGTCCGTGACGTCACCGGATCTCCGACGGGACTCCCGGAAGCCGGCGGAGAGGTGTGTATTTTCATTAGTGATCAAAACATTTTTAATCGAGCAAAAAGATTAACGATTAATCGAGAAATTAATCGTTAATTTGCACAGCCCTACAAAACATATGTTACATTATTATGTGTTATTGTCCTATTGTCTAATGTGTCTCTTTCACCCTTTGTAGGATTTGATACCAGCATTCTACCAATATGCAGGGATTCTCTTGGGTGGATGTTTAATAGACTTGATAGAAATTATGACCTGCTACTGGATCAGTCTGAGCTGGGAAGCATTTATATTGACAAGAATGAGCAATGTACCAAGGCTTTCTTCAATACATGTGACACATACAAGGACAGCTTAATATCCAACAACGAGTGGTGCTACTGCTTCCAGCGCCAGCAAGGTAACTAAAATACAAGAAACATGCCAGAGTAATAAAATAAATTGATTTTTAAAAATACAGCTCTCTTTTAAAGTCAAAATATTGCTGTTTCAAGTGTTCAACATTGAAAAAGCCTTCAAACTGTACAATATAGCTTTTTTTATATGAATGTTTGAAATTCTGTTTGGCATCTCAATGACAAACCTTTCAGACAGTTGTGTTCCAAAAAATACTTTTTTTTAATCAAGATTCCTTTTAAATAATATTTTTAAACAGTGGACATTGCTAAACATGGCCAAAAAACTAATCTACATACTTTGGCCATGTGTAATATGCCCAGCCTCTCCTCCTTGCCTGCAGGTCTCTGGCCGCAATTACCACCATGCTATTTAATGTTTCTGCTCTTGTGTAAACTGTCACTCACAGAACAGTATCTACAATGTCAAGAACAATTACAATAAACAAATGTTATCATTGATTCATTGTAACTTCTTTGGTTTATTCATAGCAGATCAAAGGTAATCCCTTTGATGTGATATCAGTTTTGATAGGATATCAGTTAAAGCAACATTTTAAGTAAAAAAAATGGTGTTACTATTTAACCCGTCAGTAACGTTAGTTAACCCTAATAAGCTCTAATTAACTCCTGTCTCTCTTTTTTTTTCCTTAGCTATTACTTTGCTAATCTCTTTTAAATTACCATTAATATGTAAATTCTTTCGTAATTTTCATTCCTTTGTTCTTTTTTTAGTGACACATTTTTAAAAAGTACAAAATTTAAAAAAGATGCCTTTAAATTGTAGATAATTTATTTTTGGATTGTAATAAAAACAACTATTTAATAGAACTTGTTATCAACTCTAGCACTTGTTGTTTTAAAGCTAACATTGGTCAAACTTTAATTTTGTTACATCTTTGTCTATTACATAGAGAATTAAAAAAATCAAGACTATACTGCTAAGAGAAAGCCTTGTCTATAGTGAGAAAAACAATATGTATTACTTTGAAAAAAAAAATTATCAATAGGCTATAGCTCAAATGTACGAATTGCTCTGGTTCATAAGGGATATACAGGTGTCAGAGCTGAATTGGTTAATTGTTACATGCACTTTGAATACTTATTCCTTTTTTTTGCCTCTGCATCCTGGGCTCCTGCAAAAAAACGCAGTTACAAGGAGTACCAATTTTGTTCATAAATATGTGTTTATTTCCCCGCTTCTTCCTGCTGTTCCTGCAGCAGGGGTTCCAAGCCACCACAAGAGATGAACTGCTTAACTGCCCAGTAAAAAATCATCTCTCATCTTCCCTTCTTCTCATTCTCCCTGCATCCTCCAGTTTGGAAACAGGTACCCATTGCAATTTCCTTTTTTAAGAAGGCTCTAGGACAAGTAAAAAAAAGGATAACAACTGGAATGTGCACTTATAAATTTAAATAAAGCTATGCTTTCAGTAACCCCCTCTGCTGACTGACAACTTTGCTAGTAGTAGTAGTTAGTAGTAAAACACTTTTTAGTAAATTACCCCCAATGATGTTATTATCTTTGCAATGACATCACCACAAACATATTTAGTCAAATAATGATATAGTGATAGCTATCTGTTGCTAATAAGGTTTGCCATGGGAAGGAATTATAGACTGCCTATTTTAAGGAACATATATAAGCTATTTTGTAATTTAATTTTTTTAATTACCTTTCTATTCCCATCTGCAGCTGCTGTAATTTTTGTAATATTAAAAAAATTCAGTGCAACATGCATTGGTGTACAGAATGCCCCCAGAAATGTGATTTCCTGCTTGTTTCATTGGCTCACAATTTTTTGCAGAAGTCTGCACTGAGATACAAAGTAAAGTTTTAGATATTACCTGCATGCAACAGGGACTTTATTTTTGGTGAAATACTCACTAAGGGCGTCATTCGCTAAGTTGTCCTTCGGCTATTCACTTCGGCCCTGTACGGCTAATTTCAGCTGTACATCGGCTAACTTCGGCTTGCATTGGTTCACCCGAACATGCTCAGCATATTCGGCTGAGCTGAAGTGAAGGAGCCGTTTGACTCAGCCGATCCAACATTCTCATAGGTGCCGAAAGTTAGTGAGTAAATAGCTGAATGCCTCAGCTATTCTGCTCGCTACCTTGGAGGTAACGAGCAGAATAAAAAAATTACATTAATAAATGAAAAAAAAAAGCGTGGGGTCCCCCTCCGGATCCATACCAGACCATTTAGGTCTGATGTCACGGCTGGCTCCGCCCAGTGAATAAGACTTGTCTACTTAATGGATGCAAATACTGCAGCTTTCATTATAACACTGAGATTTGCTCAGGTGGTTATAATGAAGGCTGACTCTCCCATTCAGGAGCTGGTCAGGGCATAGATAAACAAACAGCTATTTCTTCTGAACAGAATAATGTAGGAATATGCAACAAGGTTTGTTAAAATCCTTACAACGTATGTCAACTAGAGGGCATTATTTTTTTTCTCATGTGGAATTGTTTTCTTATTCCTCCACAGATCCGCCTTGTCAAACTGAGCTTGGTAATATTCAAAAGCAGCAAGGATTAAAGAAGCTTCTTGGTAGGTTTATTTATATTTTAAAAGTAATAATAATTTCTATTATGCTAATATCAAGTTTATATCCAAAATGCTTCAACCAAAATAATTGTAGAGAAAGCATGATTTTATGGTGCCCCCTGTCCAAAAAGAAAAAAAGTGCATCATCATGGGGCATCATCTTGCATACCTCCCAACTTATCTACTTGAGAAAGAGGCATACCTCAGTGCAGGGATAAACATGCTGTACACACAGTGCAAACAGTAAATGCAAGACTGCACTTTTCATCATATCTTTCGATGCCTGTGCTGAAAAGGTATTCTCAAACTTTTCTGATAAATTCAATTGTAGTCTGCCACTCCCTCATGTTGCTGCTCAGCTCTGCAGGCATTGTGGCCCCAAGCCACAACACTGACACAACCTCCCTCAGCCTCTTTAAATATCTGTCTCCAAGAAGCAGCCACTGGGATTGAGGAAGCAGCAGAGTGACAATACATTAGTGACATTACTCATCACTACCAACACACTCCCAATGCCTGTGTTTGGAAGGCAGAGTCCTGCTGTCAAATTATAGCGGTGGGCAGCAGAAGGTCTCTGCCATTAAGCGCCCCATGGGCCACAAATGAAGTACATTTAGGCTGCCAGGACAGGACAAATGGCTCACCCCTCCTGTTCCCCATCAGACCTCTTTTGGCTCCAGGCCGATAGCAGCCATTTGCGCTGCTATGGCAGAAGGTACACCAATGACACCAAGTTATTAGTACGCTAGATGCACAGGTTAAGGTAAGCATGAATCTTTAGTGGTTTAGTAAGTGTTAGGGGTTAGGTTAAGGTTTGTGTAAGGGTCAGGGGTTAGAGGTTAAGTTTAGGGTTAAGATTTTTGGGTTAAATTGACATTAAAGTCACATCCCCCATGTCGCTTTAAGGACTTACCCTAAATGATGCCTCTTGATCTGAACATCTTCTTCTTTCCAGGAGTTTTCTGGAGTCCCTCCAGGATTGGTGCTGGTCTCTGATCCAGTGCCGACCGCTGTGTCTTCTGTGTCCCATGGTGTCTGTCCGTGTGCACGCGGCAAGCTGTGTGCATTGACTTACTGTATACTGTGTCTCTCCTTGTCTCCCGGCCAAAGATCTCTACTGCATATGCGCCCGCCCCATGATCTTTCACGGCCACTCGAAAATCTACAGATCTTCGTACAGGAACGAGCGGCGGAGACATAGGTAAGTTTTTACCTATTGGTAACTTTTTTTATGTTTTTGCATATATTTACTGCTTGCTAGCAGTATATATATATGCAAAAAAAACCGGAAGGTTTAATTGTACTTTAAGGCTAGGTTTATGATTTTTGAGGTTAAAGCCAAACTCCAGCTTTAACCCCTATATCCTTTTAACCCCTGCTTTAGTCACATCCCTCACTCCCCATATTGCTTGGAAGCCAAGAGTTATATGTAGGAGCCATCATGCTGCAAGGTTAGATTTTTATAATTGACAGCAACCCTCCACATATAACATATATTTTTAAGCTAAGCTACACACCCAGTGCGTTGTGTAAATGATCATTTATTACCAGGGTTTGGCTTTATTAATAGGGACATTTTTAGGGCTCAAGTGTTTAGGTAAAGGTCGATTCCCAGCCCGACACGATTCTCTAGATTCTACCGGAGAGTGGTCCGTTTAGCAAACATAGCTTCACCTTACTTTTAGGAACAGCTCCACCAAACACGGCCGCTACTTTGAGTATGATGAAAATTGAATACACAAAGGGTCTGATGTATTATGTTAATTGACCAGTGGCTGGCTTGAGGCTAGTGGATGGGACCGAAACATTTCATTATGCCACTGTGCCTTGGAACATATTGTCTCGCTTGAGGTTTTGTTGCTCGTAATGATATGTACACTTTTGTATTCAATGCTGAACAGTTGGCTGCCTGCATGCAGACCTTTGCGTTTACTACCTGCGTCAGACTAAGCTTTTGTTCAATAAATGAAGATTTTAAAAAAAAAAGTATTTAGGTAAAGGTGAGTAAAGTAAAAGTGAGTGTGAAGTTAAGTGCTAAGAGTTAGAGAAAATCCTTTGCCCAATTATACTCTGGATGAATGCAGTTAGCAGTGGCAATCACACCGGTAGATGGAGCTAAGGAGCATAGGAAATCCTTTGCTCCTTAGTTCCCTCTATTTGCGGAAATGCTGTAAGAACGGCATTCGCCCGGCATATGGCTGGACAGATGATTTATAAATTATCCTCTGCATTTTAACTTAGTTTGTGGGGTTAGGTTTTAGGCCGGGTTCACACCAGGGCGTATCTTGATCTTGCATCAAACTTGCACAAGGTATTGGCACCCCAAATGCAGCCAAGCAAATGCGTTTTTCCCATGTGCGTGAGAATGCACACAAACACGTGGGAAAAACGCAGAATGCACTTGTACTTCTTTTCCACAGTTGGTGCATGTCAAGGGACCCAAAGGAGATCAATGGGGACGCACATTCCTGCAACACTATGCCCAGTGTGAATGGAGGCTTAGGGTGTACAACCTAAAAAAATGAAGGGGTCTATTCACTAAGCTGCCGTAGGCAGCCGAGTGACTAACCGACCCCAAGCGAAGTGCTGGTACGGCTGATTCCAGCCTTATATCGGCTGAAATCAGCCGTACATCGGGTGGCTTTGCGTGGCTTTGGGTCGGCCAAACATGCTAAGCATGTTTGGCCGACCCGAAGTGCAGAAGGAGTTTGACTCAGCCAATCCAACATCTGGTTCGGCTAAGCTGAACCTCCGGCAGGCTACTGGCTGCTGTTCTGTCTATTCTCATAGATGCCGAACAGCAGTGAGTAAATAGCCGAAGGCCGCTGCCGCATTCAGCTCGGCTGTTGTTCTGCTCGGTCCCTCTGTGGGACCGAGCAGAATAGAAAAATAGTTAAAAAAGTAGGGGAAAAAAAGATTAGAAAACGATTGTGCAGAGCTAGCACTGTTTTCTACTGGCCGGGCGGTTCTGCTGTCGTAAAAAAAAAAACAACCGAACACACCATAGGAATGCATAGCTAGATTGCTATTGGCTATTGCAATTTGCAATAGTCAATAGCAAACTAGCTATTGCACCCGCCCTCTGCTGCTGTCAATCACCAGAGGAGGACCTGATGGAGAACTGCAGGTCCCCCTCTGCTGATTGACAGCAGCAGTGGGCGGGTGAAATAGCTAGTTTGCTATTGCAAATTGAAATAGCCAATAGGAATCTAGCTATGCATTCCTATGATTTTTTTTTTTTTCTGACGGCAGCCAAAATGGCTCCGATGTCAGAAGAAAAAAAAACGAGCAGGGAAAGGTTGACTCTGCTCAATCGAGCAGGGTGAACCTTTCTGGGAGAAAGTGTTTCTCTCCCGGGCGGCCGGGAGTCTATTAGAGTCCCAGAGCGTCCGGCTGAGGAATGACAGATGGCGTTCCTGGTTACCAGGTAGCCAGGAACGCCATCTGTCATTACCCACTGAGAACATGGAGAGGCCGCTCTCAGTGTGTAATGACAACGTCCCTGGTTAGCTGGTAACCAGGGACGCTGATCTCTCTGAAAGTGGCCAGAGCCAGCCGTGAGAAGACGGCTGGCTCCGCCCAGCTGTCAGTAGCAGGCTGTTGGCCAGTTGCTCAGCCAGCTTCAGCTTTCACCTCGGCTCAGTCGAGCCGAAGCATAAGCTGCTCGGCTGACTTCGGAAGCTGTACAGGCTATAGTGAATAGCCCGTACAGCAGCCCTTCGGTTGTACTCAACCGAAGGGATCCTGGGGCCGAAGCTAGCCGTGGGATCAGCCAAAGCTACGTGAATAGACCCCTAAGTGTTAGCCTAATGGTTAGGATAAAGTTTAGCTTCAGGGTACAGTGGGGGATTTTTTTTCCTGAATAAATATTCAACATTTCTCTATGCAGAGAAATAGCACTGAATTGACTCCCCATTGGAAGCTTCCCTGCAATGTAAGTATTGTGGTTACAAATTTCTTATAATCGGTTAGCACTGGGTGGGTATATTTGAAATTGTGGTCCTGCGTAGAGGCTAAAACCTGTATTAAAATGTGAACTGCTGCAAGTAAGAAAATGTGTCAAAAGTTTTCAGCATAACTAATGAAAAAAGACAAGTATATAATTTTTGTCCAGTTGTATATTGTTGTACTTTGTGTCTCAAGAAACAAACACAAATAAAGCAATCTTGTGTTCAGTGACATGAGTAAACCTACTAAAAACTCAGTGAGGGATGACGTTACATAAGGAAAGAAACAGTTTATTTCTAAAGTATACATTCTTTAAATAAAAACATGTACATAAAGCCAGTATTAGTATGTAGTAGTAAAATATAAAAATGAAAAGTGTGAATTTGTTCAAAATAATGTATCTTCTTGTGTGTTGAATTGGAATATATTATATACATATATAGGTGTACATTGCTAGAATAGTAGAAGACCTGGCATACTGAAAGGCACACTGTAGAGAATATCCCAAAAATATGCTTAATTAAAGTTAGTATCTTACAAATGCACATAAACCCTTAGAACACAGGATCATTTTAAGAAAAAAAGAGTTAACACTTTGTCTGAGATGATCTTTTAACCTTTTAGGAGAACTTCATAAAAATAGTTGGGGAACACTCAGCAAACAACAACTGTTGACACTTAATACTTTGGCCTGGAGTATGTAATATACAGTACAGTTTACAGTAAGGACTATATAATGTACACCATACAGGGGTGGATATGTAATAGGGGTATGTAAAATACAACACAGTGTGTAGACTACAGTGCGTTACACACTATACAACATAATGTATAGTGTTCACAGATCAGATAACATACTGTGTAGCACATGTAATAGTGTGCAGTGGCCCAGAGTATGCAACCTACAGCAGAGCTTACAACGTGCAGTGGACAGGACAGTAGGTTGTAACTTACAGCACAGCTTATGGAGTGGACTGTTTCAGAGTAGGTAATGTACAGTCCAGTTTACATAGTTCAGTAGCCAAGAATTTATAACATACAATATAGTGTATAGAGTAAAGTGATCAGGCAGGTATAATGCACAGCTATAATGCACAATGCATAATGCACAGCTTACAGTCGAGTGCTTTGAGTTATGTAACCTAAAAGGACACTTTACCAATCAAAGTGGTGTTATGTAATATATAGCACAGCTTACAGAGCTGTGTATTGTTTCCATAACATTTTATTAGTCTTTTATCATTTGCACTACAGTACAAAAAAGATAAGCACACAACAAACAATTTACACAGATTTTGAATCAGTTTGATCACATTGTGTCTGGAGGCAAGAGTCCATTAAAAATACGAAGTTGTGAAGATGCTAGTGAGATAGAATTCCAAAGCAGGCTCTACCACATAATATATTTCTATGTAGGCATCAACAACAATAAAACAAAACACTTAGGGGTCTATTCACTAAGCTGCCGTAGGCAGTCGAGTGAAAGACTGACGTGAAGTGATCCGAACGCTGTTCGGCTATTCACTTCAGGCTGGTACGGCTGATTTCAGCCGTACATCGGGTGGCTTCACGTGGCTTCGGGTCGGCCGAACATGCTGTGTCAGAATAGAAAAAAAAATAGAAAAGAATAGAAAAAAAAGAAAAAGCAGTGTTTCTCTCCTGGGCAGCCGGGAGCGGGAGACTCTCGGAGCGCCCAGGAGAGTTTGCTGTCTGGAGATCAGTGTGCCTGGTTAGCTGGTAACCAGGGACGCTGATCTCTCTGCAAGTGACCGGAGCCAGCCGTAAGATCACGGCTGGCTCCGCCCAGCTGTCAGAAGGAAGCAGGCTGTTGGCTGGCCAATAGCCGGCCAGCTTCGGCTTTCAGCGCGGCTCAGCTGAGCCGAGGCATATGCCTTCGGCTCAACTGAGCCGCTCGGCTATGTTCGGGAGCTGTGCAGGCTATTGTGAATAGTCCGTACAGCAGCCCTTCGGTTCAGGGTCTTGGGGCCGAAGCTAGCCGAAGGATCAGCCGAAGCTACGGCTAGATCCTTCGGCTGCTTCGTGAATAGACCCCTTAGACTGAAAGTGAAACTTGGGGGGTTATTCACTAAAGGGTGAAGAGTTTGGAGAAGGCAGAATTTTCCCATTGAAAAGCATTGGGATAAGCCATGCGAAGCAAGCCGATGTACGGCTGATTTCAGCCGATGTACGGCTGAAATCAGCCGTACCAGCCTGAAGTGAATAGCCGAACAGTGTTCGGTGTTTAGTGTTCACTTCTGATCGGTCATTCACTCGGCTGCCCTCGGCAGCTTAGTGAATAGACCCCTTAGTGTTCCTGTTCATTCATTACCTGTGGAGATAGTATGTTTACTATGTCCACAATCATGAATGAACAGTAGTCCTGTTCATTCATAATTGGGGACACAGTATACTATGTCCTCAAATATTTACAAGCAGTCAGCGATTAGTGCAGAAGGAGAGCTTGGTCTACTTTGACAGCTGACTCCTCCCCCACACCACCAGCTCGGCCTCTTGGGACCACTCACAGCTGTCTCCACTCCACACCGCTCTCCATCCTGTTCTGTCATGTGAGGCTGAGCTGAGAGGTGCTCCATTCGGCCTCCTGACAGTTTCTCTCCTCCCCTGGATGCTGCTTTGTGTCAGAGCAGACACAGAGCTGTGCCCAGTGAGGAGGAGAGAAACTATATATGCACTGCAATTTCTGCATTTTGCAGAAAGTACCATTCTCAGACGATATGTTTGAACTTTTAATTTTTTTAATAAATTGTATATTTCACACTTGACTAATTTGCTTTTTACCCTTTTGTGTAGTGCCAGGCAGCTGCAAAGCCTCTATCTGTTCCACAGTCTATAATTCACAAGTTGTTTTTCACTGTCTTCCAGCTCTATCCTTTGTTACTCTTTTCATTTGTGAGGTCCAGGTCTCTGTTGACTACTTTCATTCTTCATAATTTATTGGACTGTTGGCTGCTTTATTGATGGCTAATATTGGGTATTTTGTTTGTGCCATATGGCAACATTACAAAAAATGATCACATACATTCCTCCAATTAGACCCATAACTATAGATTCATTGGGGTTGAAAAAAAGGGGGTCTTTCACAAGCAATGTATGAAGCATAAATACAAAACATTTATTCACTTATATCTCAAAAAGAAAATTACTTGCTAAAGTTATTACAGACATATATTGTAATAATGGCTGAAGTATTGCAGGGATAGTTGCTCACCTCACAGCAATAGATGCAGGATTACCAGACATCAAGGAGAATAGATTTAGGGGGCCAAAGCACTCAGCCGAGCCAAACGCTCATGCGTAAAAAGTGCAGAAATAATGTTTTAAAGTCCCCCGCTCCCCACATGCACACACATACATATGCAAACATGTGTCGGTGCGCCTACGTGCAGTGTTACATATTGCCATGAACGTCGGAGTGAGAGCAATAATTCTAGTGCCAGCAATCACTGCTAACACTAAACTGATGACCAGTAAAAGCTTTTAAAGTGTCTGCTATGGGAAATTTCTTGTATTGTAGTTTTTTGCGGCTTCACAGGCGAACGCAATTTTAAGGGTTGACATGTTTGGTATCTATTTACCCAACGTGACCCCATCTTTTACATTTTACCAAACAAATGGGTATTGAAGTCTGTTTTTGTGCATTAAATTTTATTTTAGTTATTTTATCCTAAAAATCATTATTTGATAAACATTTGCGAAAATTCTGTGCAACATAAAACATTTCAACTAGCATTTTATTATTCTACGGGGCCTCCGCTTTCAGAAAATATATCACTGTTTGGGGGTTTGAAGAAGCTATTTTCTAGCCAGAAATTTTGTTTTCACCCAAGCCCTACAGAGCCACCCACAGGCATTTTTGAAAACTAGAAATTAACATTACATGTCTATTTTTAGTCTATCCAATTTCAACAGGACCACCAACAGCCGTTTTCTGAATCTATAAATTATTTATTTATTCCCAGGGAAAAAAGCTCACAATCTATTTGCACTTAAGCCCCAATTTCAACAGGACCAACAGCTATTTTTGACTGTATGAATCACCATTACAGTTTCATTAACTCCCAGAAAAAAATACAAAATATTGCTGTACCTACTTTGCCAGTATTAGTTTATTTGCAATCAAGTCCACAAGAACACCAACAGCAATGTTTGAATGTATAAACCAATATTATTATGTCATTTATTCCCACAATATGCCCACTAGAGACTGGTTTGCCAATGTTTTAGTATTAATTGATTTGCAGTCAACCCTTTATTTTAACACGACCATTAACAGCCATTTTGAATGTATAAATCAATATTACTGTGTTATTTATTCCCAGGGAAAAAGCCAACATGAGATTGCTGTGCCTATGTTCCGTTATTAATTTATTTGCACTCAAACCTCAGTTTTACCCCTTACCACCAACAGCCATTTTTTTATATACAGTAGAAATTAACATTACAGTGTCATTTATTTCCAGAAAAAAATCCCTCAAAAGATTGCAGTGCCTACATTCTCAATTTTAATTTATTTGCAGAAATGTTCTACAGAAGGAACCCAAAATAGGATCTGTAAAATGGTGACCTATGAGAAATATTTATTTGGATATGCATATTGGTGACCTATGAGAAATATTTATTTGCATATGCATAATGGTGACCTAGGAGAAATATTTATTTGGATATGCACAATGGTGACCTAGGAGAAATATTTATTTGGATATGCATAATGGTGACCTAGGAGAAATATTTATTTGATACGAACTGTTTAGATTGGGTGGAACATTTAGCGCATAGTCTATGCAGGAAGTGAAGAAAAACAGTAATTATATTTTGTTTTCTATATGTCTACAATATTGACCTTTTTTAAAATGTATTAAAAATATTGACAACGCAAATTGTGCCATTTCTAATGTAGTACCATAATAATTTGCAATCTTTGCTGATATATGTAAACTGTGGAAAATCCATTTGAAAATGTCTTACATGCCTCTAAACTAACAAAAATACTATAAAATTAATAATTTCCATTTGCAAAAAAAATCTGATTTATATTGTTAATGCTAACCTGTATATTAAACATGTTTTGTTTCTAAAGGACACTACATTCCAGCATGTGATGAAGATGGGTATTATAAACCAGCTCAGTGTCATGGAAGCATTGGTCAGTGCTGGTGTGTTGACAGATATGGAAATGAAGTGACAGGATCCAGAAAAGTTGGCTCAGTGGAATGTGGTAATTTTCCATGTTTTTTTACATTGGGTACGATGGGTTAGTTGATGTTATTCTGCTACAACAAAAGCACAAAATTATTTACATACTCAGATATTACTAATAAACTGTATATTATATACATATATCACCAGTGGGTAAAAGCTAGACCAATGTAAGCATGCATAATACTTTATACCTGGAGTTTAGCTTTAAGTGGAAATGCTTAGATTAGTGGTAATATGTTTTCCTTTTTTATAATTATGAAAGGGTTTTATTTACTAAAGAAACACTTTTCACCTGTGTTAATTTAAATACTTAAGCAATCTCTTTTATATTTTTTCCTTGAACCTGATTGGATTACTTGAACCCAGATTAGTGGGAAAGTTACTAATCAGCTTGTTATTTGTTGTTGGCACAATATACAGACATTGACAAATTTTTTAGCATCCATCTATGAAAAAAGAACCCACAATTTTCTTTGAAAGGGTTTGAAACTGACAAAACTAATTTTTTTTATTTTATATTTAATAAAAATCAGACTTTGATTTCAATTCAACAGAATATTTAAAATAATGATACAAATGAAAATGCCATGAACAAAAATTATGGGACCCTTAACCTAACACTTTGTTGCACAACCTTTAGAGGCCATCACTCTGAACATGCAATTTGTGTAGCTCTTAATGAGACTTTGGCACCTGCCAACAGGTAATTTGTCCAACTATTCTTGAGCAAACTGCTCCACCTGTTTCAATTCAGAATAGGTCAATGTCATTTTTGTTAGTCATTCTTGGGTGGTTTTAGCTGTGTGTTTTGAGTCATTATCCTGTTGGAGGATCCATACCCTGCAACTGAGACAAAGCTTTCGGACATGGCCTGTATGTTTCACTCAAGCCTCCTCCATGCTTTACAGTCGGTACAATGTTCTATTGTTTAAAAGCTTCATGCTTTTGTTTGTGAACATATATCTGATGTGACTTGCCAGATAGCTCCAGTTTTGTCTCAGCTGTCCAAAGGATATTCTCCCAGAAGCATTACAGCTAATCAGTATCAATTTTGGCCAATTTCCTTTTCTATATTTTCATGTCTTCCTTTGAGTCCACTGCTGCCTGAAAAGAGATAGACAGTGAAAGCAGACACTGATGTACCTTGACCTTGAAGTTCAGCCTGTATCTTTTTGGAGGTTTTCCTTAGCTCTGTGTCTACGATTTGCACTACCCACTTTTGTTCAGTCTGCGGTTGTTTTTCCTCTTGCAGCCACATCCAGGGAGGTTGGCTACATTCCCATGGACCTTAAACTTCGTAATAATATTTAGTCACAGGAACATCAAGCTGCTTGAAGATGGTCTTACAGCCTTTACCTTGACATGTGGGTCTATAATTTTCTTCATGATCACCTCAGACAGTGCTCTCCTGTGCTTTTTCTGGTCCATGTTCAGTGTGGTACAAACACTAAAATCAAACAAAAGAGTGCCTACTTTTCTCCATTTAAATAGGCTTACTGACTGATCATATGAAAACATGTATGATATTAATTTGATAGGAATGACAGCAAGCAATAACTTTAAAAATATCACTATATTCCATTTATTTATAACCTTTTTCTGGGGGTACCAACAAATCTGTCCAGGCCAATTTAGAATATCTTTGTAGTTCCTCTTTACAACGATGGTGAATGTGTTTAGTATATTTTAAGAACTTGCCACTAGCTAATAATTATTATTAAAGCAGCACAAATCCAACCATAATGTTTCTTTATAGAACGGAGAAAAGCTGTAATCTAAGGTACATGTTTATTATTGTATCTGTCTGCACTGACCACAAATTACTTCCCATCCAAAAATATCCCTAATAAGAATAAAAATAAAAATGGACAAAGGTTATAACTCTTTACCACTGTATTAAGATAGTGCCTAATATTTGCTATCTATGTGCCCTCATTTCCTGTCCTTGTGGCCACCATGGAGGTGAGATGGAATCTTCCCACTGGGGTCACAGACAACAATAAAACTATGAAAGAATACTATACTCTTCTAGTCTCTATTCAACACATATTAGAAATGGCTTAAGTTGGTCTTTAAAGTCTGTACATTTGTAAAAATGCCCATAAATTGAAAATACAGACAAAATTAAAATGGAAGTGTTAGAAACTGTCAGTTCTGTATTGTTGCCTGTTCACAGTAGAACACTTTTCCATAACTTTCCTGCCCTAGTGGCTGATGTCTTCAGGGTAGAGTGAGGAAAGTCAGGACCTTTATTAACTTTTGGTACCAATAGCAATGCTGGGGAGACATCGCAAGACACCTTACCTCTAACTCGTATCTACTCAGATTGTTTACCAAGTATAGTATGTGGTATTGTATAAAACAGACATGTAATCTGCTGACTGGTTTTTAAAGCTGACCTGTAATCTGGTGGCTTGTGTAAAAAGCAGATTTGTTCTCTGGTAGACAGTAAAATACACTCGCTCTTACCAGCTATATGACAAAGTCTGCCAATACCCCTGATGCACAGAAGACCAATGAAGGAAATTTGTTTCTTTATACAAAATAAATCCTAAATATGTGCCCCCACTAAACATGTGTAAGATAAATCAAAATTACTTTCATGTACATTATTACCTTAACGCCTTCTCGACCGATGACGGCATTATTCTGTCATGGTCTTTCAGTTCCTTAAGAACATGCATGGACCAGCGCTCATTGAGTTAATGCAGTTGATGGGTCCCTAGGGGTCCTCAACATCAATTTAGGTGGTCACAGCACAGTGTTCACTTCGATAGCTGATCACTGTGATCACCGTGTTGTGACAGCCACTGAGTCAGCTTTTAGCTTACTGTGTTGTGGAGCTGGAAGCCAGCTTAGTGTATTACAAAGTGATACATAGGGAGAGATTTACTAACCTAAACACGCGTACGCACTAGGTGCGTGTGATTTTTACACTGCAAAACGTATTTATCAACCAAAAAGTCTCTAAAAGCATATTTCCACTAATGCCATATATGGAAAAATCATGCACATGATGCATATATAATGCTGCTTCACAGTTTAGACAAAAATGGTTAGCTCATGCATTTACATTCCTGCATTCATCAACGCAAGCAACAAAATGTAGAGCTAATTTACACAACATCACCTTGCAATTCATGCAGGGCTTTGCACAACACACCTGCTGGGTGTGTACACACTACAAAGGTGTCTAGATTCCACCAATGGATCATGCTGGGAGGGAACACACTACAGAGGTGTATACTTGTTTGTGGCGTGTTTATAAGGTTAGTAAATCAACCCCATAGTATATCTCAGGAGAATACAGTATCTCCTCAGAATACTTAGTATAAAAAGCCCCTTTAGATAAAAAAATAACCCTTTAGTTCCCCCTAGTTAAAAAAATGTAACTAAATATTAAATTGTTTTTATGACAGGCGGTGATTCAGACACATCAGGGGATTTTGGAAGTGGAGACTTTCATGACTGGTCTGATGATGAAGATGATGATGATGAAATGATGAACGATGAAGATGAGATTGAAGATGATGATGAGGATGAAGGAGGCGATGATGATGAAGAAGATGAAGATGGTTATATTTGACATAATATAGTACAAGATAATTCTATTTTTCATGTCTACAAAGAAAAAGACATCTCTTAGGAAATACCTTTTGCTCACGTCGCCACCAAGTAAAAAAGGATTTGAAAAGAAAACTAAACATGTATATTTTGTATGATCATTCCAGTTAAATCTGGAGCCATAGACTTATGTTTCAAAGTCATTCATGTGCATTTGAGCTTTTATATGCTTTTAGCAAGAAGAAAAACCCATTGGAAGAACAACCTAAAGAAAATCAAACAACCAGCACATCAGTTGAAGAAAAAAAAATTCAACAAAGTGTAAAGGTAGCGGCCCTTGGCTAGACGTCTGTGCATTTCCTTATTTGCAAATGAGTACTAAAAGAAAATGACAACTTGTTGGTGAAAAACTCTGACAATGAAAATTTTCCTCATTTTTGTTTACAATTATTTCCTCAGAATATGCAGATACGTGTTTGTTTGTTGTTTAGTGGGCTTTTAGATTTGTTGTCTTATTATGTTAGCTTTTTCTCAATATTATTTTAGAAGCATTGTATGAATTTTGTTATTAGCAGAGCAGCATGATATTAAGTATAATCTAGCCAATACAATTCTTCTCTGAAAACTGTGTACTTGAGCAGGTAATCAGCACCACTTGTATAAGCAAGACTATGCTACAATATGTGTTAATATTGTCATATACCGTACAGTTAGCCACTATAAGCCTGTCATGTATTCTTCCTCCATGATATCGCTACTAAATTGAATTAGTGGTTCACAGGTTTCACAACAAGAGTGGTGGTTAAGAGAACACAAGTTTATATTCAATTTATATAACATTTTAAACGTACTGTTCAGGTCTAAACAGTTTGAGTTTGAACTTTTTTATTTCATTTTTTCTTCATTCTTATATGTTATAATTGTTCTTTATGCTAATTACCAATGGTAATAGTAGGGATTTTATTTCAGTATTACATCTAAATCCTTCACAATGGCAATGGCAAGTTGGGACCAACTGGAAAACATTGCCTGTGTGCTAAAAAAACAGAAATGTTTTTTCTTATTACTATTTTAATAATTTGGTCAGTATTTGCTAATATAGTGTTTTTATTGTATTCAGTGGCACCAGAAGGTTAAGTGTTGTACCCAATCAAACTGCAGAAAAAAAGTGTTTATTGGTTTACTAAATTTGCCTGCACACTTTAAAACCATTTCAGTCTAGCAGTAAAAAGCATTATACTTAATATTTATAAATAAAATAACACATTTTAATCACCACTATTAAGTCAAACTTACAGTTAGGAAATATTTGACCCATGCTTTCAAACTAATTTATATTTGAGACTACACAGTTTAATAGGAAAGCTGACAATATTTGGGTGAGAAGGTACCGTAGGAAGGCAGTGTACCTTGTAATTCATCCAACGCTATAAATCATTTTTAGGAGATACTGCATTCTTGTGCATGTATACTGGTTATGGAACTCTAATTTGCTTCTAATATTCTTTTTATTTGAAACTTGGTACTTAATATATTGATGTATATTGCTGTAGTATGAGATGATTCTGCAGTCTGGGTATGTTTTAGCATTTACACATTCCGACAAAGAGCACATTTCTATATATTTATTCATGAAATGTATGCATTGTCATGACAAACAAAAATAATTTGATTGAGCAATGCTAGGCACAGTGTGTAGTTGAGGGTGTATGAGTCAGTCACTTAATGAATAGGGCCTCTCCTAACCTAACCCATGTCCAAAAAATTGGCAGATCATGATGCTCAGTTGAAGTTTTATAATGTTTACATTAAAAACGAATCCACAGAAAAAACAAAGGACATGGCCGATTTTAAGCTATTTGTTGCACTCTGGTTAGTAAGCACTAAGACACTAATATATCTATATACCCATTACAGAACTGACATAAATTCAAAAGAAAGGTCACAGCTGTAGAAAAGAAAAGGTACATGTTTGAGTTGAAATGCCACAATAAAAATAATGACATCATATACAGTAGTCCTGTTACTAATTGGTTCACTTGAGCGTCTACTTTGGAATTTGGCAAACAGTAAAGACTGGAATATAGGACTACTAGATTTAAGATGCTTATGCATGCCCAATTTATTGTTGAACCAAACTCCAAAAAAAGTTAAACTGTCTACACACCTTGCTAAAACTGTTAAATATCCCACTACAATATTTGCATTTCTCCACCTCTTAGCTCCCGATGAGTACTAGATACTGGGACTGAGACATGCTAGGAGTGGGCATGCGGAAAGTGCCTCAAACAGCAACAGCAGTGGCAGAAATTCAGTGGAACTGCCTGCACACATAATCATATTTCTATTAATCTTTTCATAGGTTTAAAGGAAAGGTGTAGGATAGCTTCACTTTTGTTTAGCCTTTAGCTGCACTTTATGGGGACCTACAGTATAGTCACAAATAAGCCCAAAAGGTCAAAGTGTATGCAGGTTGACTTTAAGGGACTGCCACCAGGATACTGCTCACACTGAACTATCCAGTCAGTAGTACCACTTGATATCAGTCCACAAAGTTCCCCTGCATCTATCCAGACCATTTACCCATTTACCAGATTGATGCAAGATTACTTATATTGCAGAAAAGTGTAGGGTTTTCTGTCATTGCATTAACATTTTGTTATCACATGCAGGCTGAATATTATTACAAATGTGGATGAGTTTTTAATTGTAGGTCCCCTAGAATCCTTCATGCATTAATTGGTTGATCTTATCATGCATGACTCTCTGGTAGGGTCATGTTGCTTGTTAAGCAGGATAATTAAGATTAAGATTTACAAACACAATACAGGTATTATATTACTATAAAAATGCAGTTTACAACAAATGCTGCATCACCTATTTTTTTTAAGTACCTTTAACATAAAAAAAGTTATTTGACACAAACTAAATCACAACCATACTGGTTTACATTCGAGTCGAAAGAAAACAAAACAAATTTATTTGTTCTTTTATTGTTATGTACCTACCATGTGGAACATATGAGGCTTATGATTACTGTGTTTGTTTGCATTAAATCTGTAACAGTATAAAGCTTACTTTAATCACTATATTTATGTTGGCATGTTGTTTCATTGTATAGACCTTTATAAAAACTCCACTAACTTCTTGTAGATCAGTAATATACCCACAATATGTGGGAATAGCTGTGTATTTCTGCACAGTTTACTTTCAAAGTTGGTCCCCTGGAAATTCTTATTTTCCTTTCCACATTACTGCAAAGCATATAATTCATTTGATTTAAAAAGTATTCTTGACTAAATTTAATGTTTATCTTAAGTATAATGGAGAAAAATAAAAAAAAGTGAATTTTCTTTTATACAGTTTATGTATAGTTTGCAAAATAAAGACTCTTGTAACCACTTGTGGCTCTTTATGGCAATCACAATATACAGTAGCTTCACAGGGATTTTAGGGAATGTTTGGTGTGTGCATGGATAATGAATGTCATCTTTTTTCATGGAAGAGGGGGAGCCATAGCACTGCGCATGGTAAGTTTGATATTGGCAGATGGTTTTGAGAAACAAGGGTAACCACAACAGCCCCTGCTTTAAGATCAGAAGACATATGTTTACACTCTGAAGATGAAATGTTCATAAATTACAGTAGATAATCATGCATATAACTGCATCAACTCTAAACAGAAAGGATTGTCTAAAATAAAGTTGGACTTCTACTGATCTAATGTTTGTTTCTTCTGAAAATTACAAATTAATCTTTCAGGCAAATCAGGTCATGGAGAAACAGCAATATGTCAGTCTGCTGTAAAAGGCACAGTTAACTGTAAATGTTCACATACAAATTCTCTTGTGAGCAAACACAAAACTAAACCTCTCAAAATTTTCATGAAAACATGCTTCCCTTTTAGAGATGGCAGCTGAAATGTTGTTTGCACCAGGTAAATGTGGATAATAATATGTAACTGACAGTCTGCAATATTTATTTCCTGGTAACATATAAGGGTGAATTTAAAAAATATTTGCAGAGCTGTTCACTGTGTGAACATTTAGAGGGTTAGTCACTAAGGAGCCAAAGGATCTAGCTGTAGCTTCGGCTGATCCTTTGGGGGTGATTTACTAACCTAAACACACACACACACCAGGTGTGTGTGATTTTCACACAGCAAAACGTATTTATCAACCAAAAAGTCTCTAAAAGCATATTTCCACTAATGCCATATATGGAAAAATCATGCACATGATGCATATATAATGCTGCTTCACAGTTTAGACAAAAATGGTTAGCTCATGCATTTACATTCCTGCATTCATCAACGCAAGCAACATAACATAGAGCTAATTTACACCACATTACCTTGCAATTCATTGCAGGGCTTTCCACAACACACCTGCTGGGTGTGTACACACTACAAAGGTGTTTCGATTCCTCCCATAGATCATGCTGGGAGGGAACACACTACAGAGGTGTATACACGTTCGTGGTGTGTTTAAAAGGTTAGTAAATCAACCCCTTTGTCTCACTTCGGCCGCCGGAGCCCTTCGGTTCAGTGAAACTGAAGGGCTGCTGTATGGGTTATTCACATTAGCCCATACAGCAGCCGACTGGCTCAGCCAAGCCGAACACATATGCTTCGGCTTGGTTGTGCTATAGTTATAGCCGAAGCAGCGAGAACCGTCTGCCAACGCCAATCGTTCTCCCAGCAAATGACAACAACTGGGTGTGGCCAGCCGCGATGTCACAGTTGGCTACGCCCATTTGTTGCCATTAGTTAATGATTGACCAACATCCTCGGGTTATTTGAGAACACTGGGCTGTCATTAAATTACAACAACTAGGCGGCAGTGACGTCACGGCTGACTCTGCCCATTTGTTTTGATTTGTCCAGGACCTGCGGGAAGACTCTGACAGGTGCCAGTAAAATGTAAACAGTTGGGCAGAACTAGTGGTGATGTCACCACTAGCTCCGCCCAATTGTTTTTATTTTGCCGGCATCTGTCATATTGTTCATTCTGCGGCGGGAGTTCTTCTCATGCAGTCGGGTCGGCGGGCATCAGGTTTTTATTTATTTCGGCGAGACGTCATCGTCGTGGACAATGCTGGATGTCGTGATTGACCCCTGTATAATGTAATTGGATCATTTTTGGTTGTTTTTTAAAATTAATAAAGGAATTGTCAAAACTTTGTGTTGTGTTTTTTCAATTAAAAGGATTTTTTTCAAAAGTCTGGTCTCTTTATATTTATATTTAACCCTTTAGTGAATGTACAAGTACACGTACCCCTTACTCATTTATTCACAATGTGGGGCACCCTGCCTGCCGACCCCCACAACTAACGCCCCAGGGCTTGTGGGAAAGATGCCCTTGTCCCCATCTGCACGGGGACAAGGTGCTTTTTCAGGGGGGATGCTGGAAAAGCACCCTTCCAGTGCCAAGTGCATGTAGCCTGGCATGGCAGGGAGGGGGAAGCTTGCTCTTCCCCCCTTTACGGCCCTGCCAGGCATGTGCCCGGATCAAGGGTCTGGTTTGTGAATTTTGGGCATTCGGCTATTCACTCACTACCGTTCGGCCCCTAAAGTGAACTGCCGGATGTTGGGCTCAGTCGATCCAGATGTTGGATTGGCTGAGTCGAACGGCTTCTTCTCTTCAGCTCAGCTGAACATGCAGAGCATGTTCGGCTGACCGAAGCCAGCCAATGTACGGCTGAGTTTAGCTGATGTATGGCTAAAATTAGCCATTCAAGGCTGAAATGAATAGCTAAACGGCGTTTGGCTCAGTTCACTTTGGCTTGGTTATTTACTCAGCGGGTTTCAGCCGCTGAGTAAATAACCCCCTTAATCTAGAGGGTGCGGAGGAGCATAGGAGGAGGAGGTGAGCTCCCTCTAGAGGGAGCTGAGGAGCATAGGAAATTCCTATTGACTTTATCTTGTGACTATATTGCACTACGAATCTAAAATGTAGATTCTTGCAGAGCAAACAGCTGTGCAACTGTTTTATAAATACACACCTTGGTGTACTCCACCATGCTACTTCTCAGTCCCCCACTTAACAAAATGAAAGAATTAGGTAGCAAAACTGGAAGCTATATTGATGCAATTAGTTTAAAAAAATAAACCATTCTAGTCCACATTTATATATTTCTACTTTCAGATTATAGTATCAGATCTTTTTCTTCTTCTTGTGCATAGTACATTCAAATATCATGTCATTCTCAGCCACTTGTCTTTGTAAACTAAGTTTGTATATATGGCATTCCATTGGCATAAAACGTCAATATGTTTGCTGTTGTTGATACTACTAACTTTGTGTTGGGCTCTATCTAGTGGGCAAACTGCACTTGCAAGGTCAGAGTGAAATGCACAGAATGTGACAGCTCAGATCACGACACAACTCTACACTCTGAGCCATACAGTCTTTACAACAAACTTACTGTATTAGGTGCTGCTCCAGGTCAGTCCAAATGGATCCACTAATGGGGTACACACACCAGCTCCCAAACAGCCTAACGCATTTCACATAAACTTGAGCTTAATCATAGGCTCTATAATTAAGCACGATTTTGTGTAAAATGCGTTACAGTTAAATACTTACCACACTATTGTAGGCAAGGCAAGGAGGGAAAGCACACTGCTTACAACTGCAGCAGAAATCACTTCACAGTGCACTGCATGAGGTCTGCAAACGAGACATAGGTGGTAGTCCTACTGAAAAATCTATCTAGTCATAGTCTGTCTAGCAGACCAAAAGGATAAAGCCATAAAACTTTATTCAATTCTTGAAGACCAAAGTAACAAGTCTTTAGCCAGTTCAACCTTTTTTTGATAGTTTTAGCATTAAAGGTCCCAGTGCTCTATGCTCCTTAAAACTTGTGCTGGAATTGTGGAGATGGTGGAGTGTAGAGCATCGTGTTACAAGTCCATAGATGAAAAAGACATGCCTCACCTTACCAACTGTTATTGAGTGCAACCAGATCCTTAATCATAGATTTGAAATCCCTACATCAGATACAGCGATTCATCACCCACAGTTGAAATTAATGGAACATCTGATACACGAAAACAATACAATGCTCAGATAATCCTGTTCTTTGGGAGAGAGATCTTATGAGTTCACAGAGTTAGAGATCAGAATAATGGTCCCCACAATGCTCCTTATACTCAAAGACTGGACCCAAAATAGGTACTTATAAGAGATGACTGTCTAGGAATCATGCACAAACCAAACTCTGCTGACAGAGAACCAACTTTCTTTCTCTTTTTTAATAATGGCACAATCATTTTCTCAAAAAGGCACTGCCATATACTACCCATTCACTTTGTTCCTTCATTGACCCCCCTAGTGACAACCTTGCCTGTGATGTTAACCAAAATCATTTAAGGTTCACAGTATTTCAAAGAACAAAAGAGTACTTTCAGGTTGCAATGTCTTTGTTTGTGACACAAACAGCTAGGTTTCAGGTATTCCTCTCAGACCACAGAGGTGGCGCCTACCTAATACTTTAGAACAAGTACAGAAATATTTTTCTACCCTTAAGATGTCATTTCTAAGGAAATCCAGAGATGAGAGACCACTCCTTTACTTTCATGGAAAAAATATTTGAGAATGTTCATGCAGAAATAGCTTCACTCATAAAGACTCTGCAGAGTGTTGGTATATTATTTGGAGTATACTGTATAACCCTAAAAATCCAGGTCAAATTAGAGTAGGGCAAAATTTAAGGGTGTGTCCCTAAACTATATACTTTTGATAGGTCCAAACGTCAATTACGAACTTCTGGAAGTGATCTTAAACTTTTGCAGACTTTGTTTCTTTCATAGCTGACAGCCAGCAGATGTTACATTGCCTTCTTGTCAAAAAGAAAGAAAGCATTGTATTGATATTACTTTGGTTCAGACACAAAATACTTGTCTACTCACATCTCATGCTCCACAAGATCGCTTCCAACAGTAGAGAAGTAATGGAAGCTTTCAATTTCCAAGGCCACTCTAAAAATCTAAGAGATTATGATTTAGGAACACTTTTCTCAATATAACAGCAAAAAGTTTCCCAGCACACTCACCAGCCAGCATGCAAAAAAACTTGTCTTACCGCTAAGGTTAAAAACAGAGGTTTAGATACACATCTTCTGCAGAAAATGTGAAAGCCGCACAGCTGCGCCAAGGCACCTCTATATAGTGCGGTCCAAACTCTAAACTATGAGAGTCTACATCTTGGAGCACATGTGGCAAAATATCAAATTGGGTGCAGGTTTGTCAGGAGAAAGCCCAACAGGGACGCACAAGGGACCCGCACATCACAACGGCAGCTGAGGCCCCCCATGCGTCACTGCACCAAATCAGTCAAGCAAAACAAATGGCAAACGCACTGATCAATTTGTTACCATCTTTACAGCAAGGTGCACATGGAAGGGCTCTTGTTTTACTTTTCTCAATATATCTGCGCTCCAAGGCTTAATCTTACCCACCTAAATTAAATAATCTTAATAAAGCAGCAGGTGTGCTGGTGTATAAAATGCACCACACATATATTCAAAATCCAAAATCACTCTGTGCTAATATATCTATTCTAAATATCCCAGATTCAATAAACAAAGTAAAAAAAATATATAAAGTACAAAAAAATAATATGCTTCCCAATAGTACCAGTGTAAACAGTCCAAAAGTGCTTCTTATAAAAGTGTAATCCTTATATGAGATCCTACAGAATCCGTTAATAAAGAAACTTTGGGATTTTCTGAGTACTGTCCTCACTCACCAGATTTGATGGCCCAATAAATATTGGTCAGGTAGCATTTATAAATAATAAATAATTCTCAAAGTGTAGTCACTCTACGTTTTAAGATCTGACAAGATTGTACGTTTTTATTTTTTAATAAAAGTTGGTTGAGGATTTTACACAATGCAATTTCTTATCTTTTTTTTCTCTGAGTACTATTGGCAATGGGAAGAGAGGAGATATTTGTGAAATGTGATTGATATGGGAAATCTGGCATTTATCTGAAAATGATTGTGAATTTGAATATTGATCGGAAGAGGAAATATCCGTGCAGAGTGACTACACTTTGAGAGTGATTTAGGGACAGACTCTTCATCTATGCATCTTTTCTGTGACTTGAAATCTGATTATTTTACTTTCCAAGTAGACAGAGAGGAAAAGCTTTGCACTTGCATAGATGTTGTGTCTGTATGATCCATTAAGATTTGCAGCCCCTGAAAATTTGCATGCTCTCACTCCCTCTACAAAAGCCAAAAACTCTGTATATTCTCTGATGCTTCTGTCAAAGCAATAGCTGCTGTTGCCAGCTTAAAAACTGTGGACATTGAAGCACAGTCACATGGAATTTGTTATGGTTTGTTTGAAAATGTTGCAAGGAGAAGCCATCTCTCTCTAAAAAGGTGTTTGTGCTGATATGCTCTGTTTGGTTTTTATCAAACATGTCGCTGTGCATTATGGCCAAACATTTCCATTTTGGTCTCTTCTGTCCAAAAGGACATTGTTCCAGAAGTCTTGTGGTTTGTTCAGATGCAACTTTGCAAACCTAAGCCGAGCTGCCATTTTGGTTTTAGAGAGAAATAGCTTTCTCCTGGCAATTCTTCCAAACAAACTATATTTGTTCAGTCTTTTTGTAATGTCATGAACTTTAACAATTAACATGCTAAGGCCTGAGGCGTGTAGAGTCTGAGATGTAACTCTTGGGTTTTTTGCGATTTCCCTGAGCATTGCACAGTCTGACCTTGGGGTGAATTTGCTGTGATGTCCACTCATGGGAAGATTGGCAATTGTCTTGAATGTTTTCCACTTCTGAATAATTTTCCTCAGTGTAGAATGATAGACTTTAAATGGTTTGGGAATGGCCTTATAACCCTTCCCAGATTGATTAACAGATCATTGCTGATGTTTTGCCTCCTTGGCATTGTGTTAACACACACCTGAATTCTCCACACCAGCAAACTGGTGAAACTTTGGCTTTTATAGAGGTGGTAACACTTGCTGATAATCAAATAATCAAGGCCATTTGATTAGCAGCACCTGGCTACTACTTGGCCTCTTAATTCCTATGGAAGCAGTAAGAGTGTACTTTTTTATGTGTTTTTCACACATAACTTCACCATTTTGGCTTTATGTTTGTAAAATAAATAATGACACGTTGTAATATCTCATGTGTTGTGGTTCATCTAAGGTTCTATTTACCTAATTTTTAGACCTGCTAAGGGCCAGATGATTTTTATGTCCTGATATGTAAAACTATAGTATTCTAAAGGTGGCCATACACTTTACAACCATCGCAAGACCTTAGTCTTGCGATGGTTGTAAAGTAATTAAAAAAACGTACGATCTGCCCATCTTGGACAGGCAGATCGTACTTGCGATCATCGCAAGTCTACCCCCCTGAGAGGCGGGCTTCCGATGACTGCAATGCTGAACGGGTAGTGTGCGCGTGCGCACACTGGTCCGTTCGGCATTTGTCTCCCGAGCATCGTTCAAACCAGCCGAAAATTGTAAGATTTTCGGCTGGTTTTCTAGCATGCTCCTTAGACAAAAGATGTGCGACCGTACAGTAGAAATTGTCACAGGTCGCATGTCTTCATTCACACTGCACGATTCTCGTACGATCGCGGGATTTCCCGCGATTCTCGTACGAGAATCGTGCAGTGTATGGGCACCTTTAGAGGATGTACTTTCTTTTTCACATAACTGTACATGTATACAAATGACGGCCCAGAAGAGATACAATTAAGGTCTCTTATGTAGTTTTAAAACCATGTTCTCAATGTTTTACATAGGATGCAACTGGAAAACTCAAAGCTATGTTTATAGCTTAAATTAAAAAAAATTACAAGAAACAGAATATACTCTTAGGTGACTTATCAGCACAATGAGTTTAATAAATCAAGTAATGAGAAATTCTCTTCTGAGGAAATCTAAATGTTTACTGATACATCACTGTCATGAATCACTTACACTAAATTATTCTTACAGCATGTGTCTAAAAAGCTTTCCCACCTGTCTAGATGTTTCAGGTCAACTAATAGAGTATCAGGCTAGTTTATAGGAAGCATCTACATCCTTGGCAACAAAGTCAATGTGCATATTGTTCATGTCTGTCCGAAGAGCTGGAAGAGCAATTATCCTTCGCAAAGGTTGATGGCATTTTAATCTATTAATAGAGATAAGTGAAACTCTCTTCAGTTTGCAGAGCAATCTGTGATTTTGGATCAGTAGATAAATTCGTAGAGAAGGTATTAATCCTTTTAAAAAAGCTTTTACACTGATCTTGATTGTTCCACTTTTTCTGTGTAATTAGATTTAAAAACAAATCTCTTTTGAGCAAATGCCCTATGATTTACTTTATAACTTAAGACAAGCAAGACAAGCAGCAGTAACAGTCACAACAATATTTCCAACTGGTATTTTGTTACATTTACAAATATAAAAACTGCTATAACCATTTGATATAAGCCTAATGTAGTGCATTGTGATAGGGCATGTAAGGTATACACTTGTGTTGTAATTTCTAGATGACATGTAAAGATCTTTATTCACTGATACATGTTTTGCTGCGACTGTCTTCAAAATAATAGAACAGTGGACAATTATCTCATATTTTGGTATTATGGTGTCCTAAAACAGAAAATCTGACAATTTTCAAATTGAGTAGAGATCATTTCTGAGGTTATAAGTGCATAATTCAGTACACTTTTGTTTTATTAAAATAAGTACGCATACAGTTGTACTCAAAGGTTTGCATACCCTGGCAGAAATTGTGAAATTTTGGGATTGATGTTGAAAATATGACTGATCATTTAACCACTTCCAGCGGGTTCACGTAAATACATGTCATCCGCTGGAAGTGGTTATACCAAAAAAAACGGCTGCTGCTGGTACCGTTTTAAACAGCAGATGATTGTTGTTTAAATACAATTGATCCAGCGTCTGAACAGGCACCTGATCACTTGTACGGTGTGGCGCCCTAATATCATTGAGCCACTCTGGGGAGATCTCAAACGTGTTTTTCATGCAAGATGACCAAAGACTTTGCATGGACTAGAGGCATTTTGCCAAGATGAATGGGCAGCTGTACTACTTGCAAGAATTCAGGACCTCATAGACAACTATTACAAAAGACTGCACACTGTCATTGACGCAAAAGGGGGCAATACACAGTATTAAGAACTATGGGTATGCAGCAGTAGCGACTCTAGGAACAATATATAGGGGGGGGCACATAGGATACCACAGTCAAAACTGGGGGGGCACTAATAATTTTCACCACTAAATCATACCACTGAAAAAAACGAAATAAGTATATATAAATAAAAGATTACAAATATCATGAGATGACGAGGGAGCATGAGGCCGGCTTCCCAACCAATCAGAAAGCCAGGTGCTACGTCATTACACGGCGCCCAGCTTCCTGATTTGCCAGTTTCCCGACCAATCAGGAAGCCGGGCAGCGCATCATTACACGCTGCCCGGTGGGGCTGCAGCTAACGATTATTTTCAAAATCGATTAGTTAGCCGATTATTAAGTTTGATTAATTGGTTAATCGGATTTTAAAAAAGGCTCCAGTGATGGACTACTAGTTTGTATTGAGATTGTAGTCCATCACGGAAGCAAGCTTGGCACGGTGGAAGTAAAAAAAAAAGTGTGGTGTGCAATATAGTACATTATACAGTGTCGCAATGCAGAATACCAGCAGCTATAGAGGAATACAGCAAATCGCAGCAATAGTACATTGTACTATAATGTATTATTGCTGGGATTTGTAGTTCCCTGTAGCTGGCGTTATTCTGCATTGCACTGTATATAATGTATTATTGCTGGGATTTGTAGTTCCCTGTAGCTGGCGTTATTCTGCATTGCACTGTATATAATGTATTATTGCTGGGATTTGTAGTTCCCTGTAGCTGGCGTTATTCTGCATTGCACTGTATATAATGTATTATTGCTGGGATTTGTAGTTCCCTGTAGCTGGCGTTATTCTGCATTGCACTGTATATAATATATTATTGCTTGGATCTGATGTATTTCTCTATAGATTGTGTTATTTTCCATTGCGCTATATAATTTATTATTGCTGGGATTTGTAGTCCTCTATAGCTGGTGGTATTCTGCATTGTGCCGCTGTATAATGTATTATTGCTGGGATTTGTAGTCCTCTGTAGCTGCTGGTATTCTGCATTGCACCGTATAATCATTATACAGCGCAATGCAGAATGGCACCAGCTATAGAGGACTACAAATCCCAGCAATAATACATTAAACAACCTGTATAATGTATTATTACAGGCATTTGTTGTTCCTCTATAGCTGGTGGTATTCTGCTGTGTGCCGCTGTATAATACATTGGTATTCTGCATTGTATTGTACTGTGCATGGTACTCTGCATTGTATAATAAAACGGCACAATGCAGCGACGCCACTGGTATGCAGACTTTTGAACAGGGGTCATTTCATTTATTTATTTTTGCTATGTTTTTTTTATGATTGTGCCACTCATGTTTTCTTTAAAGATGCTACATATACTACCAATTCTCCAAGTGCATGCAAACTTTTGAGCACAACTGTATTTAAGTAAATTAGTTTTGTGCCAATATCTACTTTCTAAAATGCAAGCACTAATTTAGTGTAATACCAAATAATAATAAGAAAAAAAAATCAAACTGTGCAGCAAATCATGCAACCCGTGTAACATAGAGGTCTATTCACGAAGCAGCCGAAGGACCTAGCCGTAGCTTCGGCCGATCCTTCGGCTAACTTCGGCCCCAGGACCCCTTTGCTTCAGTAGAACCGAAGGGCTGCTGTACGAGCTATTCTCAATAGCCCGTACATCTCCCGAACTTAGCCGAGCGGCTCAGTCGAGCCGAAGGCATATGCCTCGGCTCGGCTGAGCCACGCTGAAAGCCGAAGCTGGCCAAGTGGCCAGCCATTTTCCGGCCGACAGCCTGCTTCTGACAGCCGTGATCCTGCGTCTGGCTCCGGCCACTTGCAGAGAGATCAGCGTCCCTGGTTACCAGCTAACCAGGAACACGGATCTCCAGACAGCAAATTCTCCCTGGCGCTCCGGGAGTCTCCCGCTCCCGGCCACCTAGGAGAGAAACACTGCTTTTTCTTTGTTTTTATTCTGACACGGAGCCGTGTGAGATTAGAACATTTTTTATTTTTTTTTGCCCATAGGAGTTCATTGCTCGATTCCTATTGGCTATTTCAATTTGCAATAGCCAATAGTAAACTAGCATTGTACCCGCCCTCTGATGCAGTTCTCCATCAGGTCCATATGCAGAGGGCGGGTACAATGCTAGTTTACTATTGGCTATTGCAAATTTAAATAGCCAATAGGAATCTAGCAATGCATTCCTATGGGCAAAAATATATATATTTTTTCTATTCTGACACGCTTCTGTGTTAGAATAAATAAAAAAAAAGAAAAAGCAGTGTTTCTCTCCTGGGCGGCCAGGAGTGGGAGTCGAACTCCTTCTGCACTTCGGGTCGGCCGAACATGCGAAGCAAGCCGATGTATGGCTGATTTCGGGTGATGAAATCAGCCGTACAAGCCTGAAGTGAATAGCTGAACAGTGTTCGGCTCACTTCACTTGGGGTCGGTTGTTCACTTGGCTGCACTCGGCAGCTTAGTGAATAGACCCCATAGTAAACGTGTGCACATATGTAACACTCATATTTCCACAAACATATATCAAAGTCCTTCAAGAAACACTCCTTCAATCCATGGCTTCCACCATCTTTTCCCCACTGTTAAAAATCTTGACATTAAAAAGCCTCCACCAATCCACCCTTCAGAGTGATGCTCACCTGGCAAGTAGACCCAAAATTCTAGATCTACAAAGCTTGCATGCCCTTTTATGAGTAAGCTGTGATTTTAATTTAGGATCACTTAGCAAAATTCACTAGTTCTTCTCAATGACAGAAGAAGAACAATACCAGTCATTGAACTATGTGATAAACAAGAGCCCCTCTGGTGGACTTTGTGTTTAGCAGAGAGGTTATTATCAACATGGTATGATTCCAGCTATTTTTTATATGCTACCTGTAATATGCTAGAGTTACAAAATTTGTCCTAGAAATTTATCTAACAACACTTTGCTTTGTGATTGAAAGTCCTCTTTGGAATAACAATTACGTTGTGATCTGCAAAACTGGCTGAAAGGGATATTACCTTTCTGTTTACGTGATGGCAACTCCCATAATGAAGATAAGAACAAATGTGGCCAAAAGAATTATGCATCAGCACAAGGTCAAGTAAAACCAAAGTGTCTTTGTCTATCACAGAATTGAATTTGATTCCAAAAAGATTAGAGTTACACTAGGCCACAAAGTCTTCAATGTGATTGATGTTGCCCTGCCATAAGACAATGACATCATCAAAATATCACCCATAATAGGCCAAATCTGTAGAAAAAAAGGATTTTTGGCCCAAGTGTAAAGGGCCTCCCAGTAGCCCCCATAGCTGGGGGCAAAACTAGCCCCCATAGCTATGCCATGAGTCTCAAGATACAAATTGTTCAGAAACAGAAGTAATTATGATAGAGAATAAATCTGTCTGCTTCCACTAAAAAGTTGGCCTGCTGGTTAGTCATGTCGGGTTCTCGAGCCAAAAAGAACTGTAGTGCCAAAAGGCCGATTTCGTGGGGTATGCTAGTGCATAAAGAAGTTACATCCACTAGTGAGGCTGTCCACAGAAGCAAAGATGAGCCTCCCGTTACACACTTTAAGGTCCTGTAAAAGTCTATCTAGTTTCTGGAAAAAAAATGTTCCAAAGTATCACTGAAGTGATGGGGATCTTAATACACCCTACCTCTGGTTTTGCCTTGCTAAACCTGGGAATTGAGAACAGACCTTACCAGTTTCGTATGATACACTAGTGAGCCATATATACTCATATATCTGTCAGATTAACAATTGGTAGACACTAGAAAAAAATAGGCATATCTAACCTCTCTGAATTTATCAATATGTTGCATCTACACTATAACTACAAAAAAAATACTGGCCATGGGGAAAAATGCATCTAGTACGTTTCTCAAAATTTGGGAACCTTGGAATGTGGTATATTGATAATTAACAAATGATTTAATTTTTTAAAATCAATTACATTGAAGGCAGTCAATCTGTGTGCCCCTGTTTCTGTATCTCTTTCACATTTTCTATTTCTATGTTTGTAGTTTTAATATCTGTGCAGTTTGATGATTGTATACATGTATCACTGTATCTAAGCTTTGTGTATAAAATGTAATTGCTATGTTCTTTTTGTTTTAAACCAAATAAAGAAATAATATTTTAAAAGAACACGCTTGGAGGCAGTGGGGAAGCTAGATGTTATGTCCACGCAGGGTTAAAAGCTCAGAATTGCTCCCCCAAGGGAGAAGTTCTCCATTCACACACCCGGGCGTGCCGCTCCTAATGCGATACCCGGAGCACATGCCCCCCCATTCCCTCCTAGCTTCAGCCCTGCTTGGGAGATGCCATAATGCCTTAAAGCTGTACATGGTGGTATGGAACAGTCAGATTTTCACAAACAGTCTCAGTGACAGCATGCACCAGCAGCGCATATTTCTTCTTCAACAATTAGCTTACATACAGCAGCAGCGGATGTGAATAAAATAATCTGAGGTGATACCTCCATGATGGGAGGACATGTGAAAATGATCCAAAGGAAAAATATTAATTTAAGTGAATGCTTTTCATTTCCAAATACTTGGAGTGAACAGTTATCACTCTTGTTAGCTGATCCTTTTATCTCGTCATGTCTGTTTTCCTGAATACTAAAGGGAATAGAATTTAAACAAAGCCACACCTTTACGTTTAAATTAATAGGGCTATTCACTAAAGGGTGAAGAGTTTGGAGAAGGCAAGAAAAGGGAGCAATCTGGGACAACATAGCTTAACTGGAAAGTCAGCTGATTTGGAGAATGTTTGCAAATCAGCTATTTTGGCCTAGATTGTTCAGTTCTCCTGCCTTCTCCAAACACTTCACCCTGTAATGAATAGCACTGTAAAATTAGTAAGGCTTCTGAAAGATGGGGTTGACAATATTATATTACATATCATACCAGCCATGCAGCAGTACTCCATGATGCAAATTGAATGTAACAAATATTGCGGATGTTTTTTAATGCATAGATAAAAATTTAGCATGGCCATTTGGACTACAGAACAACACATACTATAAGCTCCAGTAATGTGGCTCATCAAAGATGGAAGTATCAATAGGGCAGCCACAGCCAGGTTGTCACTCTCCATACTTTTGAAGCTCCACTTGCATAACACCATATACTCTGTGTATGACATGATGCCAACTTCCTGGAGCCCATTTCTCTTGATAATGCATTGTGTGGCCTGTGCTATGAGCTCCCATATTTAAATATTGCCATGTTTTTAAAGACTTTAATTGTGGCCCATGTGTGCCCACTTCATTTGCCGTGTGCTGCAAGTGTAGGTCACCCACATCCTCTACTTCCTAGACAAGCAATCACTCCAGGGTCTGTGTACGCTAATGAGAGCACAGGATAACAAAGGGAGAAATAAGTAGACATACAGGAAAATGAAGCATTGCAAAGGAGAGAGGTGGTCAAGGGTGGGGTACAAAAAAGCAGAGAAAGAAATGCTTGCATGAGTTCTGAGGATGTAAAGTTGCATGTGTACTTGAAGCCTCCAGTACAACTAACTGAAAGTGAAAGCATGCCCACTGAGAATGTAATGCCATATGGGCACAAGAAGCATCCAGTACATCTGACATGTAGTTTATCTGAAAAGTAAATTAATGTTAATGGAAAATCTTGTAGAATTAAAAATAAAGTCAGAATTCACAGATCATTTTTAACTTTACAATATTGATACTGACTTAATACATTTTGTATTTATTACAATTTAATTTAGCTTTAAAAATCAGAAAATGAATTCCTGTTTAAACCATACTAAGATTATATCACAATGGTTGTAAATATTATTGTGTCTTATATATAAGGCTAACACTGGTACCGCATTTTTAAATATTTTATTTTGGAGTCATTTATATTGCACACTTCCCTACGATGTGTTTTGAGATAGGAGATGCTTCAGAGCGAAATTGCTAGACTCCTGCAGTTTTCATGACAGCAGCTGAACTTCTCATTCATCACAGAGCCCAGGTAACATGTGCAGCCCATCTGCTTCAGGGTCACTCTTTCTATGTTCAAGCTTGATGGTATGTGATTTTGCCCTTGGAGAAATGTAATGACCTTTCCCTCAAAATAGACTTTTTTATTTCGTATTGTGTTTTCTTAAGTAAAATTGAAAAATACAGTCTGTGTGCTATATTTTACTTCACAAAGCATGCCATATTTTCTAATCCTTTCCAGCATGTCTTTACATTAGTTATTATACAAGCTTAATCCAACTTGCTAAAAAATAGCACTCTTACAAAGTATGTATATAAATAATAACAAATCTATATGAATTATGTTTTTGTATACCACATTATACATTGTTTTTATGTAGAATATAAATTATTGACTAAAACAGTTAGTAGTACACTCTAATAATAGTAAAGTGTTGTAGGTAGCACATTATCATGTACAAATCTGATTGAAGGTTACATTTAATATAAATTAACTGCTTGAAGACCGGGGTGTTAAGCCCCCTTTCTGTCCAGGCCATTTTTTAGTATTCAGCGTTGAGGTACTGACATTTATTCAGTCATGCAACACTGTACTGAAATTAATTTTATATCATTTTTGGGGGACACATAGAGCTTTCTTTTAGTGGTATTTAATCACCATTGGGGTTTGTATTTTTTGATGACTTTCACCTTTAGCAGCCGCCTTTCCCTTAAGACTAGTGTACCTACCGGTACTTGGATGCCCCAGGATTTGTACTATATACTCTGGTCATGGATGTTGCTACAGACCCATAAGGTAAACACAGCATAGGGCAGTGGAAGGTGAGATCAGTAGTAGAAGAGGAATCCAGACTGTAGCGAGGTGTCAGGGCCAGGAGCAGACAAAAGTGTATCCAGTAAATGTAACAAAAGGTTGGGGCTGGTAGAAGACAAGCAAGAATCCAGTAAATGTAGCAAAAAGTCAGGACAGGTAGCAGACAAAGGGGTATCCAGAAAATGTAGCCGAGGTTCAAGACAGGCATTAGACAAGCAGGAATTCAGATACACAGCCATAGATTTGATTAGCAGGAAAGACTATCACAAGCACTGGAACAGGCTGATGATGCTTAAATAGGGCACCACCAATGACAAGGCAAATCTCAGAGCTGGAGGTGTGTTAACATATTCATTAAGCCACAGCTTACTAGACTAGTGCTGCAGTCAGCATGACACACAGAGACAGCATTAAGTAGCCCACACCTAACAAGAAGACTGGGATAACTGCAGTGGCAACAAGCAACTACCAAAAGGAAATGGGAGGTTGCGTCAGGCATAGGGTCGTCTCTGTCTTCATTAATACATCATTAAATTTATTTTTTAAATGCAATTAGTGAAGTACCTGTATTTGACTTGAAATCAGCCTCTTGCAATCTCCTGCACAGCAGATCTAGTAGGAGAAGGAGGAACAGCATAAGAAGCCAAAACATTTGCTGCAGTGTTCATATAATAACAATGAACACACTGATAGTAGAAAAGAACGGAGCGACAGAGGGATGGCCTTATGAATCAGCTGCTTTGTGTTTTACTGTCTAGTCACAAAACGGGGGAGGGACAAAACCTATAAGTGTTAGTTAAGTGCAGCAGAGAAAAATCATCTCTGCCTGCCACTGGGCTGTGCTGTGTAGAAAAGCTGTGTAAATCTCAGAAATGGATAGACCGAAACACAAATAATTTGTCAAGTGAAACATCTTTCCTATATATATTTAATTTGTGCATTTAGCTGTTAGCTTGGAGATTCACTTTAAATAAAGGAACTTGTAAGGTTAGGAATATGAGATTTGCTATTACTTGCCATTACATATAATTACTGAAATGTTTTTGAAGGTGCAAGGTGCAGGGCTTGATATGTCAGTGCACCTTTATGGACAAGTGGCAGCTTATTCCTACCAGACTCCATTGAAAGGTATACTTCAGTCAAGAATAAAAGGTTTTCCAATCACAAAAGATATGCAGTCTTTCAGCTGAATTACGTTACATTCTGGCATCCATGTTCTGCTTTAAGCTTTAAGGTTCCCTGCTCAGGGGTGCTACAGATGGGACACCTCTCTGCCACAGCCCTAAAAGATTTAAGCTTTAGTTGACATTTTGTAAAGCACAAAGTATTGTAGCATTCAGTGTGCAGCAAGAAAAGCCATACCTAGTAGAGTCTTGATAAATATGCTACTGCTTCAAAGGTGTCAAATATTACAGAATTCCGTACTTACAGCATATGCTAAATAAAATGGGAACAAACCATGTTGCTGTTTTAATGTATTTAGCAGCTTTGAATGTGATGTAAAGGGAACCAGTAATATTCTGCTTATCAAGGGGGATTACATTTTCCTCTTAAATAGCACCATAACCCGAAGAAACACATCAGGATCAGATAAGACATTAATTACATTAATTACATAGGTCAAAGTTTGGGTCTTACCAATCATATTTTCTGGTTTATTTATAACTTTGTAAAGAGGGAGGGGGGGAGGGTGGAAGGAAAAGTGAGGAAGAGAATAAGGATAAAGTCTGTGAGATGTTGTACCTTGCTGTCTGGGAAGTAAAGAGGCACTTGGTAGTTACTATGACTTTATATATGTTTAACTCTATTGTAACGAAAGCCCAGCAAAAATATTGGGGTAGAGATCCAGTATTATTTTTCTGTCTGTAGGACATTATTAAACCGTTCTGGAGTATCTCCAGTGCCAATTGCAATAACTAGAAGTTGCTGCAGTAAACCAATTTAAAAAGGGTCCTCAATCAGAATATGCAGTGTGTGCACTACATGATACATGGTGTTTGTTCATTCTGCTCTATTTAATAATGTACCACACAAGGTTTAAATGTTTAAATATTGCAGCCTGTGTTAAACTGGCAAACCTCAGCAAACTGATAGGGGTGTACATATAGACATTAGCACAGCGCCACCCTGAAGCCGACTGGTATTTGAAGTGCAAAAAAACTAAGGGAACATTTCTGCATTATCAATGCTCTTATTTCACTGCAAATTTTTGTGGGCAGGTACATGGTTGAAAGTGGAAATTGTTTTGGGTTCTGTAGAAAGCATTCTATGTGTCCATTGCTCTTCCTAAATGAGTCTCAGCAGGAGTATAGGTAGCCCAGAACAAGGTATCACTGACATATGTACAAATCTATATTATTAAATATACTAGTGCTGTGCACTTTATAAACTGGTTCCTGGAAAAAAAAACAATGTTGTGATTTGTGTATGTAAAGATGATGATGCTAGCATGCTATATATGATAAATGAGATACAGTGACATCTTTCTTTCTGTTTTAAGCACACAATCGCTTCTGCTTTCTATTTACTAGTAATATAATATAGTAATATAAGGTTCCCAAGAGGTCTAAGGTGTTGAGATTTATAACTCTGTTTGAATCCACAGTTAGTAAATAAGTCAACAGTTCTAACTGTGACCATAGTTTCTTTCTTCACAGTGTTATTTCTAAACCCTGTTGAATCACTGGTCACTGTGTTCAGTCAGACACTATGCCGACATGGCTTTCCTATTTATTTAATTATTTACTTTACTGTTTGAATCTCTCTCTACAACAATCAGCCATAACATTATGACCACCAGCCAAATATTGAGAAGGTCCCCTTATGCCACCAAAACAGCCCTGACCTGCTGTGGTGTTTTTTCACCAAGCTGTCAGTAGCAGATCCTTTAAGTCTTGTAAGTTGCAAGGTGGGCCTCCATGGATCGGACTTGTTTTCTCAGCACATCCCACAGATGCATGATTGGATTGAAATCTGGAGAATTTGGAAGCCAAGTCAACACCTTTAACTTGTTGTTGTATTCCTCAAACCATTCTTGAACCATTTTTGCGGTGTGGTAGGATGTATTATCCTGCTGAAAGAGGCCACTGCCATTAGGGAATACCGTTTCCATGAAGGGGTGTATTTGGTCAGCAACAATGTATAGGTAGGTGGTACATGTTAAGGTAACATCCACATGAATGGCAGGACTGAAGGTTTCCCAGCAAAACATTGCTCAAAGCATCACACTGCCTCTGGCTTGCCTTCTTCTCAAAGTGCATCTCTTCCCCAGGTAAGCAACTCACATGCGCCATCCACATGATGTAAAAGAAAATGTGATTTATCAGACCTTGCCACCTTTTTCCATTGCTCTGTGGTCCACTTCTGATGCTCACATGCCCATTGTAGGTGATTTTGGCAGTGGGCACGGGTCAGCATGTCACTGTTCACCAGTTTTCCTTCCTTGGATCACTTTAGGTAAACTCTGACCATTTCAGATCAGGAACATCCCAAAAGAGCTGCAGTTTTGAAGTTGCTCTTACCCAGTCAACTAGCCATCACAACTTGGCCCTTGTCAAAGCTGCTCAAATTCTTATGCCTGCCCATTTTTTCTTCTTCTTTTTCTTTTCTATCTCTCTTTTCCCTTTTCTTTCATTCTCTATTTTGTTTACCTCTCAATGCCCTCTGCTTCCCCCTACTCTCTTGACCTATCCTCTTCCTTTTCCTGCCTTTGCCCCTAACCCGCTGCCCCTCATTTCTCTTCCTTTTACCCTCTCCTGTCAACCTCCCTCTCCATGCCTACCCCTCCCCCACACCATACTCCCTGATCTCTTCAATCGTTTTAGGTGATGACAAAGTCAATGTAAGACTACGTTGTGCTTGTTGTATGCAATGTCCTTTAGTGTCTAAAGGCTATCTTAATCATTTAGTGAATATGCCTCATTTGTATAACCCTGTTGAAGATGGATAATGTGACAACAAATGTGACCATCATGATATACCTATGTTCAACCTTTGTATAACACTTGTTCTTCATATTTAATAAACAAAATACAAAGCAAATACATAAAAAATAAAAACAGAAAAAGCACAAAATAAAACATTTTACCAATGTAAACAGTAAAAGTATATGTACCGCACAATGCTATAAGAATTATATTATAATTAAATATAACTCTTAATTTTATAATGTGACTAATAGGATTATACCTCAGCATTTACTGCCATATGTGTAAACTGGCCATACATTGCTCAAATTTTCACTCAATCCCATGGACTTTGAAATTCGAGCAATGTGTGGCTCCCTTGTGACCCCCATATTCAAGTTGATTTGTCAATTGATTTTTGTTGAAGGTATTGGTCTAAAAATTCTCTCCGGAACAATGAATGCAGCCAATTAGCTTCCGTTACTGTTTGGCTATTCTGACAGTGGCATACCCACCACTGTCAGAATACAATAGCCCAGTGGGGATTGGGGAATCAAACCAGTATATGGCCAGCTTAACTTAGTTACCTTAATCCAAACACCACAGTGTTCTTAAATTTGGCAAGACAGATACGGATTGTCTAAGAACATTGCTCTGTTTTACATAATGCAAGCTTGCTCCAAAAAAAGTTATAATGGTTTGAGTTCATTTTATTTTTCTTTACACATGCAAGTTTTTAAATTTATGTTTTATATCTTTTTACTATGTATACATTTTTTGCAGAAAGTCATATATTCAAATAACTTTGGGTTTTCTAAAGAGAGCAAAGCAGAAGCTGTTGTCCTTTAGACTTTCTCTTTCCGATTGATACTTGTTACAACCCCTTCTGAACACAGAAAGCAGAGCAAACGGAGTCACTTCTCTGATTCTTTCAGTTCTGTGTGTGAATTAGAGCATGAACTACTGAGCTATCACTGGCAATATTTTATATTTACCTGACTTTAATTTAATTGTGTTTTTTTTAGTCTTCACTGTAAAAAACAAAAATAAAACTACAAAACCAGTATATGCTCCCTTTATATAGAATACTTCTGATTAAAACTATATATTTTTCTAATTTTCACTTTATTAGGAGAAAAATTATCACGTTCTTTTTTACATTGTTAGGACTTTCCTTAATTGCCTTATTTACACTTTTTAAAAGATTATGCCACAAAATGCTTCAATGTTAATTGTAGGTTGTTTGCAGTGTTTTATGCTGTTTAGCTTTTTCTTACTGGCAATGTTGTTGACATGACCTTCTCCGCATTTAACATAAGTTAAATTTGATTAGATTTTCTCTAAATGCCACATTTGAAAATTGGCTTAATATATCTTAAACTGCATGGCAGAAAATTACTTGATTCACTTCCAAATTAAAGTGCTAAAAATTGAAGCTCTAGTAATTTTAAATTGCTCTATCCTGAACAGAGCAATTAAAAATAATTGCAACATTTCTAATGTTTTTCAAACTGCTCCAGTCTGAAAATGAAAAGGTTTTGGCCTGCTGCAACAGCAATGACTTCCAATTATTATAGTGCTCCTAATTTATATAAATGCTCTAATCTAAAGCAGATCAGGTTTCTGATGTTTGCAGAAAGCAACAATGTAAAGTTATTGGAGTGTATCAAAATAAGTAGAAGAAATAAATTGCGCTTATGTAAACTGCTTTAAAACAAACATCTTAGTTATGATTATTTTTTATTGATGTTTTATATTAAGTGATGTGAAAAGTAATTTATTATATTTTCTAGTAGAGGAATATTGACAAAGTGGGGTCGATTTACTAACCTTATAAACACACCCCGAACAAGTATACACCTCTGTAGTGTGTTCCCTCCCAGCATGATCTATTGGTGGAATCTAGACACCTTTGTAGTGTGTACACACCCAGCAGGTGTGTTGTGCAAAGCCCTGCATGAATTCCAAGGTGATGTTGTATAAATTAGCTCTACATTGTGTTGCTTGCGTTGATGAATGCAGGAATGTAAATGGACGAGCTAACCATTTTTGTCTAAACTGTGAAGCAGCATTATATATGCATCATGTGCATTATTTTTCCATATATGGCATTAGTGGAAATATGCTTTTAGAGACTTTTTGGTTGATAAATACGTTTTGCTGTGTAAAAATCACACGCACCTAGTGCGTGCGTGTGTTTAGGTTAGTAAATCACCCCCAGTAAGTCATGCATTTTGTAATATGTCTTGTTGTCGGTTTTTACAAAAGTCAGTAACCGAAGAACAGAAAAGAGGTGCTTACAGAGCTCCTCCCTTATGCTGTACAAATGGGTTTCAATCTCCCTGTTGGATTTTTATAAGTTATTAAAAAATTATAAGTGCAGCAGGCAGAGTGAAGATTCAGAGTCGTGGGCAAATTCATAGAATCTATACCGCAGAAAATACCAGTATGTGAAATATTCTACTGCACTGGCCCCTGGTTCTAAATAAGGCAGTTCCATGGCTTAACAGTTTTCTGGGTATGCAGACTAACCAGTGGTCTGAGTATTCATTTAGCCAACCAGATGCTCTACGGGACAGATGTCACCACCCAAAGAAAAAACAAGTTATCTTAAGTGTTAAAAGACTGCTTCAAAAATTAATTATTCTAAGATAACTGACAATGTGTAGCTATGCTACCTTGATACAAATGGATAAATCCACCAACTACCTTCAACCCACCACTGCCCACTGTAAAAACTATAGACACCATTTTTTCTCTGATTGATCAAAAATAAAAACATGTTATCCATATCAAGGCCTATCAATTCTAAATGTAGGCAGATTGTTTATGCAGCAAAAGGATCGAGGGTGTGGGTTGTCATGAAAGGGAAATTTAGAAAGGTTCCAAATCCAATACATCAGATACTAACTTGCTCAGATTTTATAGTGGCTAAACTGGAATATAGGAAGTTCTGTGGGAGACAGCTCTGGACTGAGGATGAGTATTAAAGCAAAGGCTTTTACCTTTCAAGAGCTATTCATTTTTATCTTGGTATTTTTGACTGGCATTCTGCTTTAATATATGAACACTCGAAATGCCACAGTCCACTGACCAAACTCCCAGGGCTAGATGCATGGCATGTAGTGGGTTAACACAGATAAACACCAGTCACTTTAGTAGTAGTTTTATTTGCTGCAGCACTTAAACATAGGGATGAGGTTTGCATTCGCCACCTATTTGGGTTTGCAGTGAACATCCACTGTTCACCCAAAGAGCAAACTTATGGGTACATTCACCCAGGTGCCAAAAGCGAACCCCATAATGCTTTACCTGACCTGTGAACTCTCATCAGGTGAAATATTATGACAGTTTGTGCTGCTTTTACAATGCTAGGAGTGTCCCAGCAAAGAGTTCTACAGTTCTACATTTAGTGGTGCATATTACAGTGAATTGCAATGTAATCGGTTGCAGAGAGTAGAGTAAAACCCTCCTGTATTTACTGTGCTGTTCAGTGGCATCAGTGCTACATTACCGTGAATTGCATTGTGGTTTGACTGTGCACCACCCATAAAATAGACCCAACAGTCCATTTTAGGCCCTTTTTATCAGTGTTAGCAACAAGCTCTGTTGTTCTTAGCTTTTGCTGGTCATCCCTTTTTTACTTAGTTTTACACTTTTTTTTCTGCAAAACAAAAAAATTACAAAAAAGGGTTTTGGGTTCTAATGTTTTAGGGTTGGTTTTTGGAGTTTAGGGTTTTAGTCTATTGGGAGGTATATTTTACTTTTACATTTTTTGATAGGGTTATTTTTTTTTCTTTTTGGGGTCAGCAGCATGAACTTGTTAATGACACATACAAAACTGCCCTCTGTTAACAGCACATCACTGCATGCTATTGCTCTCCAGTTTACTAGGGCTTTTCCTAGCATCAGCAGAGCAACCATTGCACAAGTGAGCAGGTAAAGCCAAATCTTACTTACACTTTTTTGGGCACAAGCCCAGAGGAAAAAGACCAGTCTGGAAGGTTGCGCCAAACATTTATTAATGTCTACAGCTGCACTACTGAGCTTTTTAGTAATTAGCTGAGAGGATAAATATTCTCAACTCAAGTTATTAACCCTGCTCAGTACACATCAGTAGCTAGCAGAAGCAATGCATAGAAAAAGCTTTCTATGAAAGTCTTTGTATGTCAGCAATGGAAAAAAAGATCAGTCAAATGGAGCCCATAGTAATGGTCACAATTTTTTACCCTCTGCCTTTTTTGGGCACAACTTCCAGAATTCACTTCCTCTTTTATAATTGCTGCCCCTAAATTCAGAGTAAAGTGGGGACTAATCACTAATACATTTGAATAGCAAGTATGTTAAGACAGTAATAGGCGCACAGTACCGCCACTTACGAAGGACAGGTCATTAGTAAATCTGGACATTTGCAAAAAATACATCTGTGCTGAGATATTACCCTAAAATGTTTATAAATATCTTACCATGACAGATGTCTATTTGCATTTGCTGTGAAATACTGTTTCTCGTGCATTGATTATTTGCTGTTTTCTAAGTGAACACTATCTACATACATTTTCACTGGTAGGATAAAGCACACTTTGAGATGCATGGAAAGTTCATCAAATGACTTAAAAAATCTATGTGACTGGTCTTAAGTAATTAGAACATTCATCTGGTGCATGTGTTTTAAGTTCAGTTAAAATTAAACGCCACTAAAGTACAAGATCATCCCCACAGGGCTCCCCCTAGTGGCTGCAGAGGAGGGATGCTCAATGATATAAAGTCATTAGAGTGCTGTGTTTGTACTTCTGCAGCCCCAGGAATGTGTCATTTATCAGCAGGAATGTGTTGGGTAGAGATAGGCATACAGCATGACATCATGAATAATGTGGATTACATCGCTAAACATAGTGAATGAAGTTGGATTATGAGGGTGGAGATTATTAACCTTGATTATGATAATTATTACCCACAATCCACATGCCCCATACCCCTTTGGGGAATAGGATGTGTGGATGGAGAACTTGTCTCCTCAGCATGTGAACAATGTAACATTTTTTTTTTGGGGGGGGGGGGTGTAGTGCCCCCTTGCAAGGTTACCTCTAATGTTATGTTTGTTACAGTAGGTGGGAGAGCTGCATGCTTGCATCCCTCCCTTTTTCTGGGCTCCCAGGGTGCATAGCTGTCTTTGTGTATTTAAAGGGGGAGCAACCGTTTTTCTTTTCCTTTTCAAAAGACTACATTGTACTGCTTTGTAACAGCATGGTCAGTTGTTAGGCATCTGAAAAGCATGTTATGTAAAGAAGTTATGCTATTAAAATGTGTATCTTCAAGATACATGAAAAGGCCTTCTCCTTCCTATATGGTGTTTTTTATGTGTATCTCCAGCCAAATATATTTTTGGGAGCTGAGGATGGGGTCAATAAGGTTTAGAACCCCTGGTCAAGTCTTATTGTTGTACAGATAGTAAAGTATATCACCAGCACAGCAAAGTAAAATCTTCAACGAGTGGTAATTTTATTGATGTACACATATCTCGTCATAAAGCTTCATGAAGAGATGTAAGGTGTACATACACTACATAGATTCCCACTCAGTTCCTATTCTGGTCGCGCACTTTTCACCAGGAAGTGTTGGGAGATCTCTCTAATGGAGTCAGATAGCAGTCAAATCTGACAAAGGTTCTAACTTTTACCCACTCCACCAAAACTAGGAAACAAGGTATTAGCTATAGATACACTTTTTTGTGGTATAGATATGTACACTGACACATATGGCACTAGCCAGCACACCATGCTCTTCTTTACAATATTTTGGCCATTTTTCATTTTAAGAAACCAAAATACTATGATAAAATTTACTGTCATAAGAACTGAATGTATTACCCACTAATTCTATACATTTTTGCACTAAGCTTATGGCACAGAGCTTAGGGCCAAAAGCTTAGGCCACTGGGTTTTAGCCACTAGGCTTGGGTTTGATAAATGTGAAATTAGACTCAGTTCAATTAATTAAGAAATAATAATGGCCAAGGAAAGATACCACATTGTGTGTAGGAATACCTAGAATGACAAAAAAATACAATACCACTCACAACCAAACTGTAATTTAATTTATTGCAAGCAATAATAATTAAACAAAAGGCCAAATGTCCCTTGATCCTAGTTAAACATGGTTTTGCCCACACACACATTTGGATACCATGGTGAATGTTGATATCCATAGCAAACCCTTGCCAAGCAGAGAAACTAATATGCTTCATCCACATAAAGGAAAGGTTTCTTAAAGTTGCTGCTCTCCTTCCAAACTACCTGAAGCAGGACAGGTTGTTTATGCAAGTCTTTAATGCCAGTAGTATCTTGCCCCACAATAAATACACTTTTTTTTTAACTCCGCATAACATTTATAAACATCATGGACGTGGTTAAAAAAGCAGATGTGAGCTTGGTATCATTCTCTTCAGCCAGCTCCCAGTTGTTCAGTAAAGGTTGTAAAGGCTTTTAAGGCATCACCTATGTGCAAATTTAAGGATTGACATATTTGGTATCTATACACTTGACACAACTCCATCTTTTATAATTTACCCAAAAAATATTTTCACAATTCATAATAATTTACAACAACATAATTATACATAATTATACATCCACATACATACTTTCAACATTTACAATACTGCTGTATCTCACTACATTAATCCATATTATTACCTTCCTGAGTCTGCCCCAACCGATCTTCAGAATGTATTTACCTAATCTTTTATTTTACTTCCCTCATGGCCTACCTGACTCCATTTATTACCCCCTCCCTCCCCATTTGTATTGTGATATTTCTTCCTCTATATTCCATGTATGCTAATTTTGTGTGTTATTTACGTATTTACCCTTTAAGTGTATAACATATTCCTTCCTTTGTGTCTATCCTAATTACCTCTCACTACTTCCCTATCTTGACCCCATCCTCCCTATTTATTTTGAAGTGTAACTACTTCCAAAAAAAAACCCACAAAAAAAAACACCTTACTAGTTATGTGTACTGTGCGATTTATATATGTAAATATTTATATTACTTATTTCCCTTTAATCATAATAACACACCCCCTCTTCCCCATATAATTTTTTTCTTCCCTTTTTATTTTATGAATCTCGTGTCTATTTAAGTGACCAGCTTACTCCTTGGAGTGCATTTTTGTTTAAGTCTATGCAATAATGGTTCAAGATTAAGAGTGATATACTAAATATTCTAATATTCACAATGTGCCTTGCGATCCCATGCGGGCAATCGCATTGCGGCCAGAGGGTGCAGTTACGGTGCCATTCACTTCAATGGCCCACCACGCCCCCTCCGGCCCCACAAAAAAGTGAGCCAGCCACAATACGATGCACTGCGTTCTGGCCAGAATCGGGCAAGAATGCACTGCATCTGGTGTGAACCTAGCCTTAGTCTTTGAGACCTGTTTATTTCCAGTCAAATTCAAAAAGTGCAGCTTAGAGTAGAATGCTATGGTGCAGCCAATCACCTTGTTAATGATTATGCAGAAGGAGTGAGTGGAAACCTGATTAACTTCCTGTAGATAAGTAGATAAGGGTCCACCAATAGCAAAATAAAACAATGTAAGAGTTTACAGATCAGGTCTTTGGGAAGAGGTCTTCAACCTGTATAAATGTTGTTACTGGTTTTTGTGCCATGCATTCTATGCATGATGGAATTAAGAATAGAATGAACATGTCCTGGGGTTCTGGTCCCCAGCTTAAATTGGAACCAAAGAGACTTTAAAAAAGTTTTAAAATAATTATTTAAAAAAAGTAGTAATTAAAATAAAATGGAACACAGATGCTATTTTTATGCTCATACTAAGAAATGGCAACATAATCAACACTACAAAAACTACCCAGATCCTGGAATCTACAGAAGTGAATACCGGCTAATGAACTGCATCACTTCGATAAGTTTCACTCATTAATTATCAGTACCACTGGCATAGAATGAAACAGATGTTACATTTAGTGGGGTTTGTAATTAACCCATAGGCAATCATTTTGTAAGGATTCTAACATCTAATTCACTCATTATACAAAGAGGTAGGTGAGGTCATTGTCAGATTTTAATAGTCAATAAAAGCAGATTGCTCAGCGGTGGATTTTTTAACTCAATGAATACTTCTTCAGGGCATTAACACAGCAGGGTGTTATGAAAAGAATTTGTCATACTCTCCCTTTTATATTTTACGCTTTTAGGTCACTGATGTAAGCCATTAAAACCCATTCTGGAAAACATTTAAAAATAATTGACAATAATTAGACCCTTAGTATTTGTCTCTTGTAAATTAACATGCATCTCTTGCCATGTGGTCACAGAATTAACAGAAGAAACCATTTCCTGTCAAATACTTCATTTTTCATTTTCACAAATAATTGTCTAAGCTGGTGTCTTAGCTATTTATTTGGGTTTACACACACTATGAGTGCAGAGAAAGAAGGGAGAAATGGAAGAGAGAGAGAGAGAGAGAGAAAGAGAGGGAGGGAGGGAATGATGGAGAGAGAGGTAAAGAGGAATAATGGAGTGAGAGAGAGGGATGGAGAGAGAGAGAGGGGTAAAGAGGATGAGAGAAGAGGAGAGCTGGAAAGAGAGAGAGCAAAGGGTGCATAAATAAGCGAGAAAACAAATATTAGACCTATCTTAAAAAAATCCCAAGTTGCCTTCCACTCAGGATCCACACCCCTCATTTACATCAATATCTCACCATCTTTATCAGATGGAGAAAAGGCGCTGATTTACCAATCTCTTCTCTACAAGAGCAGAAAGCTGGGTATTCTGATTTTTATAAGGAAAAATCACAGCATCCTTTAGCAGCTGCCCAGGGAGTGCAAAGTGGTAGGCTGCATGTAAGTCTTGCATGCCGCATGTTCAACTTTAACAAGAACATCTGCCTACTCTGAACCAGCTCCAACACTAAGGGCTCTATTCACGAAGCTGCCGAGGGCAGCCGAGTGAATGACCGATCTGAAGTGAAGTGAGCCGAACACTGTTCGGCTATTCACTTCAGGCTGGTACGGCTGATTTCAGCCATATATCGGCTGAAATCAGCCGTACATCAGCTTGCTTCGAGTGGCTTCGGGTCGGCCGAACATGCTCAGCATGTTCGGCCAACCCGAAGTGCAGAAGGAGTTCGACTCAGCCGATCCAACATCTGGCTTATTGTGAATAGCCCGTACAGCACCCCTTCGGTTCTACTGAACCGAAAGGGTCCTGGGGCCGAAGCTAGCTGAAGACCCTAAGGGTTAGTTAACACCAAATGCAGTGTGTTCTGGTCCGATTCTGGCCGGAACGCACTGCCTCACATTGCGGCCGGCTCACTTTTTTGCTGGGCTGGAGGGGGCGTGGTGGGCCATTGAAGTGAATGGCACCGCTACCGCGCCCTCCGGTCGCAATGCGATCACCCGCACGAGATCGCAGGGCACATTGTGCCTGCGGTCCGGTGCGGTGCGATCAAAATAGTGCTTGCAGCATTTTGATTGCAGCGGACTGCAGGCACAAAGTGCCTTGCGATCCCGTGCGGGCGATCGCATTGCGGCTGAAGGGAGTGGCTACGGTGCCATTCACTTCAATGGCCCGCCATGCCCCCTCCTGCCTGGCAAAAAAAGTGAGCCAGCCGCAATGCGAGGCAGTGCATTTGGCCAGAATCGGACCGGAACACACTGCATATGGCGTAAACTAACCCTGAATTGTGCTTGATCTACTGGCATCCATGAATCCTTCTTATTGGGTGGGGCAAAGCAACTTGCACAAGCAAAATTACCTCACTGCAGGTTTCAGCTGTGTCCACCCTGTGGCTAGCAAGAATTTCTACTGTGTAACCTACTTTTGTAATGTATAAAAAACAAGAACAATATATAATAAGCTAGTAGATAAGCAATTATTTGATCACAATCCAGTTTTGACCCCAATCCAACCACCACTAAAATATCAGTTCTGTCTGTACCTAAAATAAAAAATAAATAGAATACAGCACAGAGAGGGTCTTTTTATTCGGCTTTGAGGGCAACTTTGAAAACACACAAATCATTTAAATAATATGCTTGGGGAATGAATTAAAAGCTGTACATGGTGTTACGGAACAGTACAATTTACATGGACAGTCTCAGCATCAGCATACTTTGGTAACCCATTTGTTGTTGTGGAAAAGATTTTTTCTTTTACAATTAGGTTGGCTTACATATAGCAGCAGCACCCCAATCTTATTCATTTAAATTTGAAAAAAGGGCTTTTTTTTCTGGTATTTTTAGCAGCAACAAATGCTTTTCTTCCAAAGGTAATAGGATTGTTTTGACCCGCAGATAGAAATTGTCCAGTAGTTTGCCATGGCTGACCCTGTTCTCACTGATGCAAAACTGATCAACTTGTAGCAAGCTTTCATTAAGAATTAAGAGACCTCAGATGAGGCAGTGTAAAATTGGCCAACAGCAGAACATTTTAATGAGGGAAATAGAGAGAGAGAATTGGCTGAAGTGTACTAGAAAAAAAGAGTACAGATATACAGTGGCCAATTTTGTTTTTTATCATCACCCCAGTGTGAGTACCATTTCAATTAGAGAAAGGGTGTTCAAATGGTATTTTTCAATACCCTTATAGTATAGGATTCTTATAGCTTTACGGTCTTGTTCCACATTCATTTGAAAATACATACATTGCACACTTTTTCAGATGCTTGTTGGCACTTGCTGTACTGGAGTGCCATTCTAAATGAACAGGACTGAAAAAAACATTTTGCTTTTTAGTCAAGTAAATAACAAATATTGTTTATTAATATTTAGCATTTTGTTTTACTCAGCAGGTGGAGTTCTTTGGACTTTTCAGATTTCTAACTATTTACAGCATTTTTAGCAAGCTTATTTACAGGTTTTGTAGCTCTAGGGATTAGTTCCACTCACTCAGGTCAGGTGCAAGACTTTGCCCAATCAGGGCACAGAGAACTGTGAGAGCCATGATTAGGCAAAGTCATGATGACTTGGCTCACCTGTTACAACTGTATACAGTTGGGTGGAGATAGCTGTCACTGCTAGCCCCGCCCAATGGTTTATAAGTTGCCGCCATCTGTCAAAATGCCATTCTGGGGCGGGTGTTCGTCACAGTGGACGTGACGTGGTCATCGTTTTTCTTTTATTATGATTATTTTAATTTTTTATTGTTTTATTTTTTATTTAGTTGAATCATCATCTGTTGGACAACACTGGATGACCTGATTGACCCTGGATTACGTTGATGGATCATTTTTTTTTTTTTTTAAATAAAGGACTTGCCAAAAATCATTTTTATCCTCTTGTATCTTTTTTTTTCAAATAAATAATTTTTGATTAAAGTCTGGTGTTTTTATTGAATCTTTCATTTAACCCTACTCATTCACAAGGGGGGGGGGGCACATATGGGCGCCCCTTTAATAAAGGGGTACCCTGAGGTGTATAAGTCTCCTGCCTGCACCCCCACAACCAACACCCCAGGGCTTGTGGGCAAGAGGCCCTTGTCCTCATCGGCACGGGGACAAGGTGCTTTTCCAGGGGCGACCGCCTCCAGGGGGTGCTCACTCGCCCGTCCCCCCTTTCCTGCCCTGCCAGGCCTGTGCTCGGATCAAGGGTCTGGTATGGAATTTTAGGGGGGACCCAACATTTTTTCCCGCCCATTTTTAGGGGTGGGGTTCCTCCTTAACATTCCTACCAGACCTTGAGGGCCTGGTATGATTTTAAGGGGGAACCCCACACACTTTTTATTTGTTTTTTTTACATGGGGTCCCTCCTAAAATTCCTACCAGACCTTAAGGGTCTGGTATGACTTTTGGGGGAGCCCCATTTTTTTAATGGGGGTCCCCCCTTACATTCCTACCAGACCTAAAGGGTCTGGTATTGTTTGGGAGGGGGAACTTCACGCTTTAGAAATGTCAGTTTTGCTGCAGCAGGTTCTATACATTGTACAGATGCGCCATCTTACAGGCAGTTTAAGGCCCCCAGGCATGATATTTACAGGAATTTTGCATTTTTATTGTTTTAAAAAATTGTTAAAAAAAAAAAAATGTTTCACTGATTCATGTCCCCCAGGGCTGTACCCAGATCCCCATACACTTTTTATGGCCAATATCTTGCATATAAGGCTTCAAAATGGGGACATTTGATTTTCAAAGTTCTACCCCCATAGACTTGTATTGAGTTTGAGTTCGAATTCAAACTGTTCTCATGTTCGAAAGTTCGAATCCGAACTGAACACGGGCCTGTTCGGCTCATCACTAATGCTGTTATGTTTTGTCCATTGACTTCACCGCAGGCATGACACAGCTTAACAAATACCCTCCCCCTGCTAATCCATGCTGCCTAATCCACAAATAAAACCTCAATCTTACATACTATATAAATATATATTGTGGCAGTGCATGACAATGCCACGGTGTAGTATGGCAACTTTGGTGCCCAGGACACTCAGTTAGAGGGGCTACGAGGTTCCACAATGTGAATACCTTTGCAGAGGAGGAACTGGCTGTTCAGTTCCTTCAAGGTTTTCCAGACTATAGTGGGATGGGATCTCCAGTCCTGGGGCCAGGTGTTGCCAGTGGCCAGGTTGGGCAGATCAGGTGGCTGAGAGCAGCCTTATTAGTAAGCCAGCCCAGTGCTCAGGGGAGAGTTGTGGGTGTGCAAGAGGCACACGACGACAGGCAGACTCTGTGACACAGCCAGGAAGGCTGGAGAGGTCCAGAGGGTTGGTGACCCTGAGATACCTGTCGGGGAGACAGAGAGAGACAGTGACCCACGAGGGTGAATACCAAAAGTCTTGGAGCTGAGGAAAGCTGCTAAGGACGGTATATCCAGGGAAAGTCCTGGGACTATAACACTGGGAGTGTACGGGACAGCCAGATGTCAGTGAGATCAAAATATGATGTGTTAATGAGAGTCCAATGAACTGTTATGCTTCGTTTATGCTGAAGAAAAGATTTTTTCCATGTTGACTTTGGAAATGTCACTTTTGCTTTAGCACTTGTGGCCAGCATGCCACTTTGCTTCACTTCAGAATTTGTATTTTTAGGCCTGGTTCACAGCTGAGCATTTTTACGTGTTGATCTATCCGCGCAAAAAGGCACAAAACACACATTTCAATGCAAGTCATTGGTGACTATTCACACCTTAGCGTTGCATCGTATGTACGAAAATGCCTGTTGCACAAAGAGATGCAGGAACTATTTTCAGGCAGATGCCGTGCGGTTTTGGTCCCATAGACATCTCTATGCAGGGAGAAATTTGCATTTTTTTAAGCAAAAACGCACGAAACTGTAAACGCCTAGGTGTGCACCTAGCGTAAATGTTGCCTGCTATGTACAAGGATTTAAACAAACTTTGTTGCATATTCCTACCTGTTTATGTTCTAAAAACATGCTTTTTGTTTTAGCATGTCCTTTGCAAACTGATTCCTGAATGGGGAGGTTTGGGTTGGTAATAACCCATCTGGTGCACTTTCTGTGTTGTATTGAGGAAGGTTGCGGTGACGCCATCCATTTAGTAGTAATTAACCCTTAGAGAGTGTCTCATCAAAAGTTACATTCCTATTACAAGGGATGTTTAAGAGGATTATTCACAAAAGAGCGGAAAGATTAAGCTGAAGCCTCAGCTAACCCTTTGGCTCACTTCGCCACCAGAGCCCTTTGGTTCAGTCGAACCAAAGGGCTTCTGTACGAGCTATTCACAATACCCCGTATAGCAGGTGAAGACACAGCCGAAGTGGTGAGAACGATCTGCCAAAGCAGACCGTTCTTCCCGCAAATGTAAACAAATAGGCTGTGCTAGTGGTGACATCATCAGGTCATTTGAGGACAGTAGCCTGTCATTCTATGACAACAAATGGGCGGAGGCGGTCATGAAGTCACGGCCAGCTCCACCCATTTGTTTTTATTTTGCTTGGACCTCAGAAGACCCATATGACAGATGCCAGCCAAGTCAAAACAAATAGGCAGAGCCAGCGTTGATGTCACCGCTACCTCCACCCATTTGTTTACTTTTGCCAGCTTCTGTCAAACAGGTCATTCCACGGCGGCAGTTCGTTGTGTGCGGACGGGTCGGCGGGTGCGCAGGTTTTTTATCTCGATGAGTGGACGACAACATCGGATATCGTGATTGACCTTTTGGATTAGGTCGTTGGATCAGTTTGTGACATTTTTTTTATTAAAGTAATTGACAAATATTTTTGTTGTGGTTTTTTTTTCAATTAAAGGATTTTTTACAAAAGTCTGGTCTGTTTATTTAACCCTAAGTATGAGAAACTTGTACAAGTACTCACAGATACAATTACTGATACCTTTTTTTTATTGTCATGTGACAGTTTTTCTAAAACAATACAGACTAAAAAAATTCCTGGCAGTTGTGGAGTGCCAGGGCCCAGTCGCAACTGCAACCGATATGTCCCTAATAGTTCTCGTAAAAATTCAAGTATTGGCACCGATACAGATACTGGTATCTGAACATCCCCAGGCACAGGCTTTCTCCCCTCCACAACCCAAAACTTATGCTGGGTTCACACTTGGGCATTCGCATTATGCGTGTTTGACGCGCGCTTCGGGCCACACACTTTTACTGTGATTTGCCGTCAACGAAACGCGCAACAAACGCGCATTTACGAGGGCTATCCAGCTGTATCCTAATGGATACGCGCGGAAAATACGCCCCAAAGAAGCTCCTGTACTTCTTTGGGTGTAGGGCGTTTTTCAGTGCGTTCCTACGTGCTGAAATACGCCCAGGTGGGAACCATGCCCATAGAAAATAATTGGATTTCACTTGCTGGGCGTTTTACAGCGCTTCGATCAGCGCTGTAAAACGCCCAGGTGTGAACCAGGCCTTAGTGAGTTCAGTACCACTACAAAGAGAAGAAAGGGAGAGAGAGAACAGTGGAAACTGGCTATACAGAACTTTCTACAACATAATGATGCACTATTCATAGGTGAGAGATAAGTTTAATTTCACCCTGGATAAAAACTTGGCTGACAGCATGACCTGTTGACCTGTAAAATAAAAGATAGAGCCAGCGCTACTATTCTGACAGAACGCTTAATACAGATATGAATAAAGGGTATTACTTTTCAGCTGTTGATATTCCTCGGAGATCCTATGGAAGCCTTTGCTATTAACGCCTTCAGTTGTATATTTATGCTAGTATTTGATACCACATTAGCTATGATACACAGCATGTAATATATAATGATCTTATTTACTAGTGGAACTAGCACCTTTTGTTTCTTTATAAGTTAATGTCCTTTAGCCACATTCTTGCTTTTTAGATCATAGGCATAACTGTATTAAAAAGCAATTAAAAACATTAAATCTATTTTTTATTCATTTCAGGTATGATGCATAGCCCCACATATTCAAGTGACCCCTACTTCTAAAGAGAAAACCCATCAAGTATGACAAACGGTTTGTATCCTTGAAGGTGTAATCAATCACACATGTCATGTAACAATGGCCACTTGGCAGTCGCACCTGCTATCATTCAGGCACTTTTATTAAAACAATCAAGCAATTAACATGGAGATGAAACACCACTTACTTTGCTGTCAATGAGAGTGGATTTTCTGCAGGGATACGTCCACTGTTGAGTGAAATGAATGGAATTCATTTCTGTTTCATGGAGAGCACAAACAGGTGTTTGCATAGATCAGCCAATGTGACGGGTCTTTCACTGTGATGTGTAGTATCTACCAAAGTTTTTTCTTTACATTTAGAACTCTTTTTCTTTTTTATTCTAAAATCAGTGATTTATTCTCTCAAGCAGCAAATTAACTTCACTTTTTTTTCAAAATGGTTACATGCACATCAAACCAAGTAGCCAATTTTTCTGATTATTTTCTACATTTTGCTTTGCTGCTTGCATTCTCCAAAACTGGTGGTCAGTAACCACTCACCCAAATGCTGCCATGGCCCCTGCTTGTTTCCCTGCAACTGAAAGGTACACTTACTGGAAAACTATAAATTATTATTATTATACAGGATTTATATAGCGCCAACAGTTTGCGCAACGCTTTACAATATAAGGAAGACATTACAATCACAATACAATTCAAGACAAGATGGAGATGGTTACAATCTAAAAGGAAGGGGGAAGTGATACATGTGGAGGTAGCTGTGTGGGGATGAATTGTCTGAGAACGTGACGGTTGAAAGGATAGGTTGAGGTGGGGTAGGATCGCCTAAAGGCAGTCAGGGTGGGAGACAGATGGACAGGTTGGGGTAAAGAGTTCCAGAGGATGGGAGAGAATCTAGCGAAGTACTAGAGGCGAGCCTTGGAGGAGTTGACGAGGGAGCTGGAAAGCAGAAGGTCTTTTAAAAAGGGGAAGGTTAGGATGATACTTTGAGACAAGGTTTGGGATATAGCCAGGGGCAGAGTTGTGGATGGCTTTGTAAGTCATTGTTAATATTTAGAATTTTATCCTTTGGGGTATTGCAAGCCAGTGCAGGAATCAGCCGAAGGGGTTGCAGACACTGAGCGGTTGGTCAGGTGAATGAGTCTAGCAGCAGCATTCATGATAGACTGAAGGGGGGATAGCCTGTGTAGAGGTAAGCCAATGAGGAGGGAGTTGCAATAGTCAAGACGGGAGATAACAAGCGAGTGGATGAGTAATTTTGTGGTTTCATTGTAGAGGAAGGGAAGTATTTTGGAGATTTTTGCGAAGATGAAGGCGGCAGGATTTGGATAGTTATTGGATGTGGGGAAGAAAGGTGAGGTCCGAGTCAGGGATGACACCTAGCACCTTGGCATGGGGGGAGGGTTGGATAGTTGTGTTATCAATCTCAAGGGAAAAGTTGGGGGAAGGTGCACGAGCGGGAGGAAATATTATGAGCTCAGTTTTTGAAAAGTTGAGTTTTATGAAGTGTTGCGGCATCCAAACCGATATGTCAGTTAGTAGATTAGTGACAAGCAAGGAAATTATGCTGTGAAATACATACAGTGGACACACCTGAGCTACGCAAATCTTCAGTTTATTATCCAGCATTAGCAGAAATCGACCAGACTGCCCACTATAGAAAAAACACCTTCTCAAAATGAATGTTGTTGTTCGCAAAGTACATTTTACTCCTTAATTTTAAGCT
>NW_017306626.1:722011-725207 GCF_000935625.1 Nanorana parkeri | reverse complement strand
AGATTGATAGAGTGTTAAATGAGGGCACCCATTTTAAACATTCATATAGACTATTTATCATATCACTGGTTTTCAAATCTGACACTGGTACTAAAGGTACTGGATAATAAATATTTTTGAGATAACCCAAAGGAAGAAGGAATACACATGTATAAGTTTAGTTGACTTACCGGTGTCCCCTCTCTTCCAAAAATGAATCGTGGCTTTGTTGTTATGCACTTACCTGTATTTACCTGCTGAGAATCTCCTGATGAAGCAGTAGACCATAACTATCTGAAAAACGCACAAGTTTTCAGTGCCTTCCACAGGTAATCTTAACAAACAGTATATACTCTTGAACTGTATGTATTGTTACAATATTTATTAGGATTTTGTTATTCATAGAACCACACAGAAGATAGATGTCCGAGGGAAAAATTAGACTTTGTCACAGGCAGGTGCAATTTGTAGACAAAATATTGTCACGCATGTTTTCGCCTAATGTAAAAATGTCCTTTTAAGCTAAATATTTAAATAAAAGTCATTTTTTTCATTCAATTTATGTTTTGGGTGCCATTAAAGTCTGACATCAGCCTTGTCTGCCTTTTCTTATATGTATTGACTAAAATATATGGATGTAGTGCCTGCCTGCCCTTTTTCTGTACACTACAACATATTGTTAAATCAAACATTTCTGTTTTCATTTTATACCATAGTTTCTATACCATAGTTTAGGTCCTGTGACATCATTACTAGGTATTTGTGCTTCTCTATGCAATTGCACGGCTGTATCGGGCAGCTCCCGAGAAGGACAGGTGCTGCGTGTGATTATACGTAGCAGCCTGTCCTCTATGCTAGTACGCGGCCGTAGGCTGACCTACACTCACCCGACTTGCACGTCCTCCCATAGAGAAGAACAGTCTGCAGCGTACAAATCACACGCAGCAACTGCCCTTCCTGGGAGCTGCCCGATACGGCCAAGCACGCAGCACGGATCTGTACGGGCCGGCCGTTACCAGTGTGAATGAGGGCTAAGGCTGGAAAGGATAGAGCTAGATGATGCTGGATGTCCTCCAGCTAGGAAATTAGGCAGACCCAATCTGACTTTCTAAAGCTTCAAATGCACACTGTGTGAATCTCACAGTATGCCATAAATTCAGAGTAAGCTATTTAAGTACAGAAGAGGAACCTATGCAAGATGAAAGCCCAAAGTTCCTTTTTGAGTCGCTGACCCTGAAAATGTATGAAGATCATGAAATAGAGTAAAACTTTCTATGTGCACACTTGCTTTGGGTGTGTGATTCAATGCATTGAATTAAGAGGATCAGCATGACAACCAGGCAGCAATATTCTCAGAATAAGAGCTCAGTTGTAGTGGCTGCAATGTTTCTTTCACAAGTTTGCTGTATGTAGGCATGATAGAGAAATGCAATGTGGAAATTATTGTTTTCAAATCTTTCTTTACCCCGTCATTTAACAACGTACTTATTTAATTCTGTAAAAATGGAAGTTCGATATACAGCTTTATTATCAGCTATTTAGTTATATATATTTAAACATTTTTATCTGACAAAGAAATATGCAAAACTCTACAGCTCGAAAAACATTTTTATCCTTCAGTGTAGCTGCAAATAAGTGCTTTTCACTGAAGATAGCCAGAAAATTATCTGCTCCTCTATAACACAATAAATGAATTTTAAAGATTTTGGAGTCATCCCAGAACTCCCAGTGGACACAGTATGGAGACACATGTTAGACTTAATGCTTTCATTGACTGAAAAAAGAAGGCAATTCTGAAATTCCATCAAGACCTACTAACTGCCTGGAGTGGATTTTCATTTTACAACATGTCACAAGGCATAATAATGCGCAAATAGTGCTTTTCACAATGATATTTTCTTACTTGCTTGGCTGCTCAGGATAGGAATGTATGGCATATTGTCAGGAGAAAACTAATCTCTCTAACTCACTTTTTTCTGAAACTAATTTATTGTTCTTTATAAAAAAAAGTCTAGCCAGCCAGGGAAGAAAAAGTGGACATAGAATATAATTTAAATTATATTCATCTTGATTGCTCTTGTTTACTATACCAGAAATCAATGTTTGTTTTTATTAAAATATTCACAAAGTCATTATAATGAATGAAAATAAATTGGAAATATTGCATCTAAGCATTATTATTATACAACGCTGATTATTTAAAGAGCAAGTACATTTATTTTAATATGAAACCATTTATGAAAGCTGATTATATATAGGCAGATTTTGTTAGTTGATGCAATGAATAATCAATTCACAGTGAAAAGTAGTTAACAATGATAAATAAATATCTATCAATGATTGCAAAAATATTTATTTTTGTCATTAAAGAGAATACATCACCTACTAAAGAATGCACATGGATATGCAGCAATTCACAAAGTACCTAATTAGACTACATTTTTGTTCTGAACTTTGTTTGTATGAAAATTAACCCTTTCACTGCCAAGCCCTCCAGAACGCTTTTAACCTCTACTGGCCAGACCAATTTTGCAATGTTCTCCATTGTTTTGCTGTTCTACTGCTGCATTGCTAACATTTGTAAAAGACCCCCAAAACCACAGTCCCGGGAGAATAAAAAAAGGGTGCTACTAATTTTGTAGATCCTGCAATAATTGCGCAAAGGTTTATCCAATCAATATTAATCCGTTAAAAATGCCCAATTAAATTGATAAACGCACACTAAAATCAGCATCAGTGCACAAAAAAAATACTTTGCTGACTAAGTTTAAAAGATAAAACTGTAATAAGATATTAAATAACCAATATTTGTAAATAGGTCACGTGATAATGATGCAAATGATTGTCAAATCAATATTAAACCAATAAAAATACACAATTAAATGGATAAAAGCACACTAAAATCAGTATCAGTGCACATAAAAATACTTTTCTGACTAAATCTAAAAGATAAAACTGTACTCAGTTATTAAATAACAAATATTTGTTAAAAAAAATGAATCTGTAAATAAGCGACTTATGTTAAAAATCTTTTGTGCACTGTGTTGGTGTGTGTGCTGTGATAAAATGATACAGGCGTACATTTAATCGCAACACAGCGTATCACAATGCACAGCAATACGTCATAATGCTTGCCACGCGATGTCACAGTTAAATAATAGTATTTTGAGAAAAAAAAAAGAAAATGTAAGTAAAGCAATATTTTCTAACAGCAGTG
>NW_017306626.1:695963-720084 GCF_000935625.1 Nanorana parkeri | reverse complement strand
AAAAAGATATTGCTACTAATTGTGTAGGTCACGTGATAATGATGCAAATGATTGTCAAATCAATATTAAACCAATAAAAATACACAATTAAATGGATAAAAGCACACTAAAATCAGTATCAGTGCACATAAAAATACTTTTCTGACTAAATCTAAAAGATAAAACTGTACTCAGTTATTAAATAACAAATATTTGTTAAAAAAAATGAATCTGTAAATAAGCGACTTATGTTAAAAATCTTTTGTGCACTGTGTTGGTGTGTGTGCTGTGATAAAATGATACAGGCGTACATTTAATCGCAACACAGCGTATCACAATGCACAGCAATACGTCATAATGCTTGCCACGCGATGTCACAGTTAAATAATAGTATTTTGAGAAAAAAAAAAGAAAATGTAAGTACTGCAATATTTTCTAACAGCAGTGTGTGCCGGGGGGTTGTGTTTTTAAATTTATTTTTAAATTATTTATTTATTTTTTATGTTGGGAGTACGGGGGAAATATCAGGGGTTTAAACAAACAGAGTCCTCAATCTTTTTTTCTGCAGGCTCAACACTCAATGAATAAAAAGCACTCAGTACAGAGGCTTACCATTCAGAAACTGGTGATAGTAAAATATTTACTATCATCCAGTTATGAATGGGTAGAAGCCTCTATACTGACGCTTCCACCCATTGAGAAACTCATGAATGAACAGAAAGTGATTTAAAGCACTTCCTGTTCATTCATAACTCGGGACACATAGTACTATGTGTGCTCAGTTGTTTACAAACACTGGAGAGATCAGCTGATCACAGATATTTACCAATCCTTCACTCGGTTATCCGACCCGCTCGGCCACGAACACATCACAGAGCCGCCAGCGATCTATGAATTTGACAGCAGGCAGCTCTATACTCCTCAGCGCTCCAGCAGCTCTCCCTCCTCCGCCCCCTGCGAGTCATTTCTCTTCAGATCCCTGCTGCCTTAGCCCATACAGGCAGGGGAGAATAGCGGGGATCCGAGGAGAAATGGATCCCACCATAGAGTGGCTCCAGGTGGGGAGGAGAGGCTGCATACTGCAGTGGCTGGCAGGGGGCTCCCAGAATTTCTGTTAATAGCTCTCATCAGCGGCTTATCAGCCGCTGATGAGAGTTTTTATTGTACAGGGGACCGTCGGGGGAACCGTTCTGATATAAGTTCAGGGTCGCTAAAGTGACCATGAGCTTATAGTAGAACAGTAAAAGCCACTGACGTAAGGTTTAATGACATGGCCAGCTGGAAGCAGTTGTGTTCCGCCATAAGCCTTACGTCAGTGACTGTGAAAGGGTTAATGCTGCAGTATAATAAGCCCCTATCAATGCTATCCCATCGAATAATGTTCAGCAATGTTCAGTCACAAAGAACTGTTAAATTCCATCCATATGGCTTGTAAGCAGCACTCACCAAAATGATAAAGATTTACTAAAGAAGTTCCCCTGCCCACTAGCCTCCCATACACACATACAAGCCCATATCTCTTTGCCAGCATTAAGTCATTAGGTCTACTACAAAATCAAAACTACAGAATCTACTAACATTAAAATAGTTTTTGCATTTTTCTTCCCTGTCAGCTCCCTGTCAGCAGACTAATGGGTTAATCCCACTCTCTCCTCCCACTAATCAGGATCATAACTCGTAAATTTGACAGATTTCCTGAGCCCCGCATTCCTGTTTTTTTCCTCCTTCTCAGGTACCATGGTGCAGTTGCCTACCTTGCAGGGGGTGAATCCTCTTCTACCCATTGAAGACTGCAGTCCCATCACACACCTATCTAAAGGATTTGGTGTCAAGGGAGTCTCGCTGCAGGTCCTCAGGACACTGTGTGTGGTTCTACTGCATTAAGGTAATGGGGGGATTGGCTTGTATAGTGGCTTGGTTTTGGCCTCCTTTATGTTATGTCCATCAAGGTACGGCTGCAGGCAGTTTCCAGGGTAACCGGCTTTTAGGTCGTTGGGGTCAGAGTATAACAGGCGCTGTGTGCTGGACATCCATTGTGGCTGCAAGAGGGTACTCCCTAATGACGGTGGAGTGTGTGCGTTCCACCGTTGTCCTCCGGCCCAGGGATTGCTCAGGTTGCTGTGCTCCATGGTGGAACGCACTCTATGCGGTCCATCAACATCACTTCTAGACCTGCGGAGTTCCGGTTCCAGATCCTGGAGCCCTGAGTGCATGGCAAAGTTTAAGAAGAACCACTCCTATTTAAAACGCAGCTGTCATGCTTGCGGTAGCTGTGTTTCAGCATCATCTTTGTGGAGTGCTATAAACTGTGGCCTGGCTGTTTTCATTTTTTCATTGATTAAGCTATGGCCTTCTTAAAGGGACATGACTCCTTGCCATTCTGAAAGTTGTTTCTCTTAATTGCCTATTTTTTTTCTTTTAGTATGCCTCTGCACAAGCTGTCCCCCCCAAAAGACCACCATTTGCAAAGAAGGTAGGCAGCTGCTCCTCCTATCACCCTTCTTGGTCAGCTTTTCTGGGCCTAATGCCTTCTCTGTTTTGCTCATATGCTAGCTCATCCAGGTCAGCTTTTCTTTAAGGAAACACAAAGGATCATCTTCAAGCTAGCATGGATTGTCATCCAAAGAAAGACCTGGCATTATAATAGGGGCAGGCATAATAGATCCCTAATAGAGAGACAGCGCTCCCATACAAGGGCTTAGGAATCCTGTCATCACCAACAATCTCGCCCAGGTGGATGTTTGGCCTAATTCGGCCTCTGGCAAAACGGCGTGTGAGAGCTGTTTTCAGGAAACTATGAGGAATAGGAGGCAGATAGTTTCCAGGTGGTATCCTTAATAAGGAAAGTTTTCCTGGATACACACAAAGAGTTTACTGCCAAGGTTCAGCCTTAGCCTCAGCCTCCGCAAATGGCAGCTGCTGTCCAAGCGTCCGATGCACTGCCAGGGCCCTCGGGCACTGCCATCCCCTTGATCAGTTGACTTCCCTGCATCAGAGGAGGGTGTTCAGTTTCAGGGATTTTACTTTTCTTTCGTCAAACTCTTTATGAAAGTTCGTCAGACAGGCCCTTCTCTGGGAGGACTCGGTGGAGCAACCAGAGAAAATATTTCAAGCCCTCCAGGAAAGAGGTCTGCACCTTTCTGTTTATAGATGAGATTAAGGATAACTTGTGTGAGTGGGGGCAAGTGGAGAGGAAGTCCTCGTTTAGGAATAGATTCTCTAAGCTTTAACCCTTCAGGAAAGAGGATGTAAAGCACCTGGAAGAGTCACCTGTAGTTGATGCCGTATTGATGAGGCTGGCAAGGCATGTTACGCTACTGCTAGATAATTCTGTGATGTTCAAGGATGTCTTAGACAGAAGGGCAGACTTGGATCTTAAAAAGCTCTGTGTGTTAGCTGGTGGTGCCTGTAAACAAGCAGTAGCTATGTTTGTGACTTCTAATGCTCTTAAGGTCTGGGTGGATAACGTCAGAGTCAGAGATTACTGGTGATCTCAGTAAAGCTGAGATGTTGGACCTCCTGAAAAATATCAGGTTGTCCGCCACCTTTTTTGTCGAAGCGTCAATTGACATAAAAAAACAATTCACAGCAAAACACAAATGGATTCTAGGAGCGCTACTACCCTATTGTCTAATTAAATGTAAGGAAGGCAATAAACTCACAGGTCCCCTGGCATCTGGGTGACGGTTCCCTGGAATGGGACCTGGCTCGAAAGATGATCTCCAGTGGTAGATGGTGGCTGGTCTGGAAGGAGTGTGGAGCAGAGAAGCAGCCCAGGTACTCGGCTGGCCAGGTCGAGCTGAGGCAGCTTGGAGTGAGAGAGAGAGGGGAAGAAGCCGCGAATGGCTGTGAGACGACAGGCACCGTGTGTCCACAGATTCTGTCTGGCTCTTGTCTCAGGGGTGTCAGAAGTCTTGCAGTAAAAATGAAAGTAAATCCGAAGTGGTGGAGAGCTGTACATGAGATGAAAGCTCTCAGTGGGAAGACAGCTACACGTTTCGAGGGATGCCCTCTTTTTTTCAAGCCTCAGGATGATTTAAACCGCGGGAAACTGGCTAGCTTTTAAAAACTGACAGGAGGGGGGCGTAATGACCGGTTTAGCCTTGTGATAGGCGGATAGTCCAGAGGGAGGAGGGGCTCCGAATTTGAGAACACCCAGGGGACGGATCATCGGCATCCCCCCTGGTGTTGTGTAAATGTCATTCGGAGATGCTTTTTGATTGAAAGGGTTCAGATCGTCATACACATATTCGTGCCCTTATGGCTGTAGGTGTGCCCTCATCGTGTCCTGATCCCTTGAGTGTTGGGGTACCCCCACGGAACCATAACAAAAAAGGGGGGGTGAAGTAAATATGTCTTAATTAAAACATATTTTATTAGAAAACACTTTTTTAAGAATCAATATAAAAATATATAAGAATGAACACCACACATCGCATTAAATAAAAAAATTGAAATTCATTGATGAAAAAAAGGAGAGTCTATAATACTGAAAAAAGGCTAAAAATTCCTCACTCATCTTGATGTTGAGGATGGAAGTTGTACTCAATGAATGTTTAGAAGTACCTTCTAAAAACCGCAAAGGCCTGTATCAACATAGGGTTAGTATAGGTTTGCGTGTTGATAAGTGCATATGTTGATTGCGTGTATAGAACGCACAAGTGTGAGTGCATTGCTCCACCTACATGCCCACATGTCCAGCCCTGCTCACACCCATGCACACTTGCACGTGTGCCTATAGCTTGGATGCACTGGGTCCTGGAAAGAGGGGGGGAGTTTTGTGGGGGGAGAAGGGTTTTTTTTTAAAGAGGATTTTCTGTTTAAATGAATAAGTGATAGCCTATTTGGGCAATGGTCTAGAGAATGGTCTAGAGAATGGTGTGGATTTCGATTTCTTCATTCAGCCCAGCAGGTGTCAGGTGTCACACTGTTATTATTATACATTTATATAGCTCTGATATATACCGCAATGGTGTACAGAGAACACTGAGTCAGTCACATCATTCCCTGTGCAGAGGAGCATACACTCTAATGCAGAATGGCACCACTTGTAGGGGGACTACAAATCCCAGCAATACATTTATACAGCAATGCAGAACAGTCCAAAATATGAATTGGACTCTGGGCTTTGTTGCGCACCAGACTCTGGGCTTAGTTGCGCGCCGGATTCTTAGCTTAGTTGCGCGCCGGACTCTGGGCTTAGTTGCGCGCCGGACTCTGGGCTTAGTTGCGAGCCGGACTCAGGGCTTAGAAAAACAAACGACAAACGCACTCAACAATTTGTTACCAGTTATACAGTAAGGTGCACACGAAATGGGCTTTGAACAGTAGAACAGTAGAAAGGCATCATGGCACACTCACAAACCAGCATGTAAAACAACTTGTCTCACCACTAAGGACAATGACAGAGGCTTAGTTACGAGGCGGACTTTGGGCTTAGTTACGAGGCGGACTCTGGGCTTAGTTGCGCGCCAGACTCTGGGCTTAGTTAGGAGCCGGACAGTGGGCTTAGTTACGAGCCGGATTCTGGGCTTAGTTACGAGCCGGATTCTGGGCTTAGTTACGAGCCGGATTCTGGGCTTAGTTACGAGCCGGACTCTGGGCTTAGTAATGTGCTGGACACAGGACCCAGCCCACCTGAAAGTAACCTCGCAGAGCACACCATACATGCTGCACAGCCCATCTGAGACTCTATATGGCGGGCTCTGCAGTGGTCCCGGGTGGGCTAGTTGGGGCTGCATCTCCCTCCCAGCTCCTCTTACCTGCTCCTGCTGCTGGTTCCTGGCCTCCTCTGCTGAAGTGACGTGATCCACGCTACCTCCGGGCACTCGTCTGCGTCGCTGTCAGATTAGTATAGTGATGGCGAATGTTTTTGAATACGAGTGTCCAAACTGCGACGCAAAACCAATATATTTATCTCAAAGTGCCAACTCTGAAAATAACTTTAGTATTGCGTTGCAGTTCGGACGTTGATGTTCAGCATCATCACCGCCTCAGACAAAATAGGGAAACACACACATTCAAATATGTATACACTCATTAACCACTTGCTGCCCGGAGCAATTTCTTACATTTGCGCACACATGATAAAATATGAATTTTTGGGTAGAAAACAGCTTCGGACCCCCAAACAATGATATATTTTCTGAAAGCAGAGGCCCTGTAGAGTAAAAAGATGCCAGTTGCAATTTTTATGTCGCACGGTATTTGCGCAAATGTTTATCAAACCAGTATTTTTAGGATAAAATACACTCAAATGAAATTTAGTGCACAGAATCAGAATATAATGGCTAATTTTTTTGGTACAATATAAAAGACGGGGTCATGCCGGGCAAATAGATACCAAACATGTCAAGCATCCATGAAACCACCAAAAACTACAATAACCGAAATTTTCCATAAGCGACGCTTTAAATGCTTTTACGGCTCATCAGTTTAGTGCTATCAGTGATTGATGGGCTGAGAATTATTGCTCTCACTCCGACGCTCGCGACGATACATAACATGTGTGGCGTAATTTTTGTTTTTGCATGTAGGCGCATCTGACGGGGGAAACGTAAAAAAATTTTTTTTGCATTTTTCATTTTTTTTAATGTTACTTTATTTTTTACCTTTTTTATACACTCTGCTTTATTGCTATCACATAGCGGGCTAAAAAGCCCCTTATGTAATAGCACATATGTGACAGGTCCTCTTCATGGAGACGTCAGGGGTTTTTCATACCCCTAATGTCACCTAGGGACCCCAAAGAAGCTGATGAAGCAGAGATCTGCTTCACCAGCTTCTTCTTCTGGCTCTAAGGGGTTGTCCACACCCCTTGCAGTGCGTCCCGATGCGGTCAAAATAGTGCTTGCAGCATTTTGACCGCACAACACCGGAACGCACTGCAGGCAGAATGTGCCCTGCGATCCTGTGCAGGCGATCAAATTGTGGCCGGAGGGCGTGGCTACAGCGCCATTCACTTCAATGGCCCGCCACGCTCCCTCCTGCCCAGAACAAAAGTGAGCCGTCTGCATTGCGATGCAGTGCGTTCCGGCCGGAACGCACTGTAAGTGGTCTAAACAGGCCCTAAGAGCCCCATTCAGAAACTGCTTGATAGTAAATATTTTATGAATGAATGGGAAGCCTCTGTGCTTTCCATTCATTTAGAATAGAGGCTGCAGCAAAAAAGATTGAGGACTATGTGTCCTTAATTTCTTTTTCTATTTTAAAAGGGAAATATCAGGGGGCTTTTTAGACCCTTAATATTTCCCCGAAATTACGAAAATAAAAAAAAGTAAAAAATAAATTGAAAAAACATTGTTTTTTTTCTTGCCTCAGGCGCAAAAGGAGCTGGCTACGGCTCTGCTCCCGTGGTGCTTGTGCGGCTGCCGGCTGAATGTGTCACACGCTGCAGATGGAAAGGTGCAGGACACCCCATGTGCAACGTCGGCCACACGAGCACCACGGGAGGACAGGACGCCGGGACTTGCACTGGAATGTAAGCCGGCCGACTCCCTGTGTTCAGGTGCGGGAGGGGGTGTGGAGCTGTATTGAAGTCAATGGCATCGCCCACATTGCGATCGCCCGCACTCGGAACGCAGGCACATTAGTGCCTGCATTCCGGTCCAGTGCGATCTGCAAAAATAGTGCTTGCAGCATTTTTGCGGATCGCACTGGACTGGAACACAGGCACTAATGCAGCCGATCGCACTGTGGGCGAGCGGCCTGCCTGCGGAGCCTGGCTGCGGTGCTATTGACTTCAATGCACCGCCACGCCCCCTCCCGCCCCTGAATGCAGGTGTTTTTTCGTTGGTAGATCTCAATGAGCTCGTCATTTGAAAAGTAGATCTCCAGACGAAAAATAGTGGGCGCCCCTGGTTTAGAGGGTAAATTGGGACCCAATCTCTGGTCTTTCTGTAAGCTGTGCCAGTGATTGTTAACTGCTTTCTGGATCACTTCGAAAGTGTTGTTAAATGTGGTAATACATCCGATTGGTTAGCGTTTTGGTTCTCATTCTTAGTGTCGACCCTATTTACTGAAACTGGTTTGGGATCCAAATACGTTGAGTATGCCTCAGTGATGAGTTCCTCCGGGTAGTCCTTATCTCTAAACTTTTCAAGAAGGAGTTGACTGGATGCAGTGTAGTCAGTGTTCTGTGTGCAGTTCCTTCTTAGTCTACAGAATTGGCTCTTTGGAATGTTGTTTTTCCAACGGGAGTGGTAGCAGCTGTTATAATGGAGGTATGAATTACCCGTGGGTTTGATATGATTGCTGGTGATGATTTGGTGGTCATTGAAGTAGAGCTCTAGGTCAAGGAACACCAGTCTTGTGCTATTGACTACCTACCAAAGTTGTTATGGTTTGGTATTGCTGAGAATTATGCTGGTGGCTGTCAGTGGCAGAAGGGCCCTTTGGCTTAGACTTTGGATAGCGGACCCCACCTCTAAGCAGGGGAGGTGTAAAATACCCTTTGAAGACCAATCCCTGCTTGGGAACAAACTAGATGCTGCTATTGCTACAGCCAAGGTAAGTCCGGATTTATTCCTCAAGATAAAAGATTGTTAAGGCAGAGGAGTGTGTTCTTCAAAAAGTCGTTGCAGGAGAGGGCCAGGGAGGCCAGGTCCTACAAGAATTTAGGAGACCTTGGAGGTCCTTGATTACCTTCCGGAGAACCAGGAACTCTTCAGCTCTGGCGCAGGAGTGGTGGATGTCTTTTTGAAGGTGCGCCCGCTCACATTTGCCAAGTGGGTGCAAGTTTGGCACGGTTTCAGCAAGTCTGGGCAGGCAATATTTCAGATCAATCAATTCTAGACAAAGTTAGCATAGATCATTCTTGGGATTTTCACAAAATCCAGCCTTCTCTTTTTCTGCCGACAAAAATCCTGGTTTGTGCTCTCAAGAATTCTTATGTGGAGAGTACCAGAATTCTTATGTGGCAGTACCACACCAGGAGCATTTTTGGGGGGTTCATTCCTTTTTCTGGTTCAGAAGAAGTCAGGGGATTGGCATCTGGTCATAGATTTGAAGGGCTTAAACAAGTACATGAAGAACATTTCAAAATGGAGTCAATACAAACCATCCTGAAGATCATTCAGCCTGCAGATTGGATGCTTTCTATCGACTTAAAAGACATTCATTTTCACATTCCGATTCATGCTGGTTTTTAGAAGTTCCTATGCTTCTCCATTGCCCAGCTACACTATCAGTTCTCTAAAAAGAGAAACATTATATGAGCAATATTTAAAACACTATCAAAGTGGGAAGCTGTGTGGAAGGTTAATGTATGTATATAATTGTTTTAATTAGACAATTTCTAAAAAATCTCTATATAAAATTGATCTTAGTTGATGTTGAGGGTAAATAGAAAATATAGTAAAATAGTTAAGGATTATTAATAATTAAAAACTGACATATAAATTAAAAAGGCAATCATGGACAGCAAGCCAGATATTTTATTAATGTCGAAAATAGGATTTCTGTGTCAGTTTTGTTATAAAGTAGACTGTATAGAACAATAAATGACTCAGATAAGAAATTTAGTAAAGAGGATGGTGATATATAACAAGAGCCAGATGGTGCAAGTGTAAGTAGAACTATATAAAACAAAAAGTGTAATCGAGTGGGGTGAATAAATGAATTATAAATACGAAATAACAAATAGTTAATTAGTAGTAAATCTATAAATAATTATATTAATATATGAAGACAGTGGGAGCATGTAAAGTATTAATAGTTATTTAGAAAACAATTTAAATCAAATTCTATGTTTAGTCCCCTGGGAGTCATGGTGTCAAGAAGAAAAATCCACTTAGACTCTTTTTTGAGATCTCTCTAGTGAGATTAGAACCCCTCCAAAGATTTTTAATCTTGTCAATACCACATATTTTTTAAACTTTTGGGTCCTGGTTATGAGCAATTTTAAAGTGCCCAGACAGACTGTGTTTTGTAAAACCTTTTTTAATATTGTTGATGTGTTCTTCTAACCTCTTTTTTATTTCCCTTGTGGTTCTGCCAACGTATTGGAGTCCACATGGTCCCATAGTGGATTGTCAATACAGGGTTAATCCTTGTCGTCTGGAGTAAATGCTACCACTATACAAAAGCTTGTTTTTTGTGGTCTTGATATTTATGTGCCAATATATAGGGTCTTATGCCCTACCTAACAACATCTTTTAATACAGTCAGTGCCATTTTCACTGTTTTTAATTGGTTGACAGTAAGATGTTGTCTGTGTTCTTTTTTCACTTTTGATACGAATAAAATGTTTTCTATTACATTTAATATGTGGTCTGTCCCGATCTGTTGTTAACCCTTTGGACTCTCTATACTATATAGTTAGTCCCACTTTGCTTTTTTTGTATATGGTATACTGATCTGGTTATTGGTTACTGATCTGGTAGATAGACCTTTCCAAAGGCTAATTTTCAGAACTTTGAGTCTCCAGGAGTAAAACAACCCAAAATTTGTTCACAAGACTAGAGATAACTTGTCATGGTTATAAAGCTAGAGCCGCACAGACTCTGCTGGTCTTTATTCCATCACTAGAGGATGGTATCTCCCACTTTTGGCATTACTGATTAATTTCTGATTTCCACTGCTGAATATCCCACAATAGCAACATTCATTTAGAATGTAAAGTTATAGAAAGCCTTTCGGGCACCCTCTGAAGACCTAACTTTGCAGGGAAGCCTATCTCTGCACCACCTAATTGCTGAACTATTACTCTCTCAGACAACTCATTCCCACACAGCTGTCACCTTTTGTATCACTTGCCCCTCCCTTTTAGATTATAAGCTCTCACGGGCAGCACCCACCTTATTATCTTGTCTTGAATTGTATTGTAACTGTCTTACTTATAGCGTAAAGCGCTGAGCAAACTGGTGCTATATAAATACTGAATAATAATAATAATAGAAAGTAGATGTAATTTCTGCAGTCTCTAAAACTGGCCATACATGTATTACCGTAGTCTGATTGCACCATTTAATATAAATAGTTACAATTTTACTGAAATGTAAACATCTAGGCTTACATTATATTATTTTCCTATGAATTTGATTTCAAAGTTTTTCAAGTGGCAGATGTTACAGTTTCTGATCACTTTTGTGTTTTCTTTGAAAAAAAAAACAAAATTAGATCAGAGGATTATTACTAAGCACCTTGTAACTTCTGATTCTGTTGTGTCTTTCATGGATCTTATGCATTCTTTGTCCCCAGCTACACATTCATCTTGGGAAAAGATTCTTTAAAAAAGGTTATCAGTTCTTTTTTAGCAGATGTTTTGAGCATTATTAATCCCTCGCTATCTTATGGGATTTCCTTGTGCAGTATTAAAAGTGTAACATCTACTTTTTAGCTATTGATTTTAATGTATTTATTAATATGATAGCATCACTGAAATCCTTCACTTGCTCTTTGGACTCTATACCTACTAATTTCTTTAAAACAGTTATGCATTCTTTCTTAGATGATGCTGTGAGGATTGGTAACCTTTTGTTATCTTATGGATATTGTCCCATGCAGTCTTAAAACCTGTATTGTTAAGTCTCTGTTGAAGAAAGCTAACCTTGACCCCCCTCGTCTCTTGTGAAATTTTGAGCCATTTTCGAAATATACCATATTTCTTGGTAAAATCATTGAGAAGGTAGGTTTTATTAATAGTGCACACCTTAATAGCAATAGTATTTATGGAACATTTTTAGTGCAGTTTTTGCACTCATCATTATACTGAAGCTGTGTTTTTTGTAATAGAGTGGCGGGAGTACAGCAGATAGTACAGGAGGATATATTTTTATTTGTATGTGTGTGTTTTCTTTCAATTAAATTACTTTTTGATTGTGTTGGGTTGTAATGTACATGTTACTATACTCAATCCCCTTGGAGGAAGCATATATCAGGGGGGCTCCAGATGAATATACAGGTATGTCTCCCCCACAAACTCCTTTATCCATTTTGAGGGAATGTATGTAGTAAAGAGGTCCTTTCCCTCAACATGGTGACAAGGTACCTTGCAAGGGAGGGGAAAGCTTTGCCTCAAGGTACCCCCCCATGTTAAAAGACATGTGGCCTATATGGTAAAGCAAGGAAGCGTGCATGTTTGCTGCCCTCCCTTTCCCGGCCACCTAGGCTGCATGCCTGGATAAGGGTCTGGTTTGAATTTAAAGGGGAACCTGTCTGGCGAAACTGTTGTCATCAGCATAGGAAGTGAGAAACAAGACAATTGCCTAAAAACCTGTGTGCTTATTCTCACATGTATTATTGGTTTATTACAACATAGTGTGTACTGTTTATTTCTGAGTTTCTATTTTTATACCAAAAACTTATTTAATTTGCTATGTCATTTCCAATAAAAATAATTACACATGTTTGGATGGTTATATTTATTATTGATTTGAGTATAAAATGTCATCCCTTGGTCAGCTTTACCTTGCATTTGACACACTGAGGAGTCTATTCACGAAGCTGCCGAAGGATCTGGCCGTAGCTTCGGCCGATCCTTCGGCTAGCTTTGGCCCCAGGACCCCTTCGGTTCAGTAGAACCAAAGGGGTGCTGTATGGAGCCAGCCGTGATCTTACGGCTGGCTCCGGCCACTTTCAGAGAGATCAGCCTCCCTGGTTAACTGCTAACCAGGGACACTGATGTCCAAACAGCAAACTCTCCATGGCGCCCCGGGAGTCTCCTGCTCCCGGCCGTCAAGGAGAGAAACAGTGCTGTGTCTTTTTTTCTTTAGTCTGACACGATCAATGTCAGAATATAAAAAAAAAAAGATTTTTTTTCCCATTGAAAAGCATTGCAATTTGCAATAGCCAATAGTAATGTCCCAATGCTTTTCAATGGGAAAAGTAACTTCGGCTGCCCTCGGCAGCTTGGTGAATAGACCCCTAAGTATTTTCCTGCCTGCAAGATAAAGGAAACCTTCATTATGGCTCAAAAAAATGCACAGGTCTGCATCATGTGGTGGAGATCATTAGTTAAGTTTGCAACACCTGTCACTCCCAACTTTTTCCTGCTACAGGCAGTACTTGGAAGGTTGTGGGGGGCCACAATACTTAGGGGTCTATTTGTAAAAAAAAAAATTATATAGCTATGCATCTATCTAGGGAAACGTCATGTATATTGGTTTTGTGTGAATTAACCATCTGTTGTGGGAACAGGGCAAAATCAAATGTTCTTAGGCTATCTTCTTTTCTGGTAGAATCTACTTCAAATATTATGAGCACTGGTAAAATAGGTTAATTCTTAAAGAATGAAGGAGTGAATTGGGAAAATACTGAATTATGGCCACTTGATGAAGCTGAGGATCATAAGAAATAAAATACATCTTAGTAACAAGAGATACGATGTATCAGTTTTAGAGACTGCTGGAGGGAATTAACAAATAGATGTAACCATTGCTACCACAGGGATCCCTGTGGTAGCAATGGTTACCTTTATAGATGCAGTTTCATTGGACGAATAGCTATGCAAATTAGACCCCGTAGGGTGTGCTGTTTTTGGTGATTGCTTTGGCTTTTCAAGGTACATTTTTTAAGCTTTTGACATTTGATTATAAGTGATTTTCCAATTAAGAAGATGCTAATGGACATTTATTCCTAGCTTCAGAAAAAAATGTTCTCATTACTTTAATTATGTAAGCCAATATTAATAATAAGATTCTATTCTTTTTGTTTGGTTTCTCATAGGTGAGTATAAAAAAGTCAAAAATCATATCTGAAGATGCAGCAACAGATTCTGAAGTTGCAGGTAGCAAAGGCATATTCTGCATGTGTGGAAAACACATACTGGCATTCCTGTTTCCACATCCATCAATCCACATGTATATTTTTCTGCTAGTCTTTTATTTTATTATGTTTTAAATAAAAATGTCATCCTTTTCCTCTAATTCTTTTACTGCCACCAACATAAGGCATATGGCGGAACAGAAACGTTTCCAGGTCAGTATGCCTAACATTGGCTGCATAAGCTCATGGTTGCTTCAGTAACCATGAGGTTATAACATAACTGCCCCCCCAACTCTGTTAACCCCTTCGTGACGGGTACGTCCAGCCACAAAGGGACCAAATGACTCGTCACGTACACTGTACGTGACAAGTTATTTGCTGCACTAGAAGGCTGCTAACCGCTGAGAATCAGCGGTTACCTTTCAGTAATGGATGTCTAACTATCTAGAGATCCATTACTGAAAGGGTTAACCTTTTTCAGACACCCGATACCTTAATATCGGGTGTCTGAGAGTCACAGCAAAGCAGACACACATGTCGGCTTTTGCCGGCATTCTGACAGCTCGTATAGATCGAGAGATATCTCTCTCAAGCTATACTGGCTTTTTTTTTTTTATCTTTTGACTTTCAAGAATAGATACAAAATGTTATGTATTAGACACATAATGTATCTATTCTTGAAAGTAGAATGTTTAAGTTTTCTGAAACATTCACTGACAGCTGAATCCTGAACTGCTGCAGGATCAGTGTCACTAACTTATTATCGGCTGTTCTGAAGTTTGAAGCAGCCTGATAATAAAAAAAATGTATTAATTTATCAAGCAGTAATAGTGAGATTAATTCACAATGACTGCCTGATATAATTAAATAAATAAAATTTGTCAGTATAAAAAAAGTGAAAAGTGTAAATAAATAAAAAAAAATAGTGAAAAGTGTAAAAAAATTAAAAATAAGGGACAAATAAATGAATGTATGTATTGCATTTTTTTTTTAGCTGTGCTGGTTTTGTTAAAAAAAAATACTACAAATCAAAACTGGGAAAAAAAGTTTTTTTTTACGTTTTTTCCTCTTTTTTTAATTTGTATTTGTCCTAAGTGAGGCGTTAGACACACTTATGTGATATAAATATATAGCCCTATCTGTCCTCTAAAAAACAATATATAATATGTGTGGGTGCACTTTGTAAGAAAGTATATTACTGACGTGGAAGAATCACACAGCAAAAATGTCAAAAGTGTGTCAGTCATTTACGAACAGAAACCAAAAACAAGCTCAGTCATGAAGGGGTTAAATAAATTAATAACGAAACCCCAAGGTAATCTCAGTAATTTTCTAACAAAAAAATAAACTATATTTTTTGAGAATTTTAAAACTTATTTGGGGGTCACACACTACTGAGAAGGGGATTAGTGGGGACGGTGGGATTGGGGCATCCAGGGAAAGACACATTAAACTGTCCATCTTCTTTAGGAAATTAATAAGAAAGTCTTATCTACTTTACTGCCAGTGGCAATCTTTTTTAGAAATTGAATAACTAAGCCTTATCTAATTTACTGACAAAAAATTAACTTTATGTATGACTGCATGATACATTTATTTGGGGGTCACACACTTTGGGGATTCAAGCTTTTCCTGATGCCATCCCCAGGTCAATACTTGCCAAGCAAGATGTAACACAGAGATGTACTACGGAAGCTGCTGACATGGAGCCTTTGTTTGAGGCTAGCAAACAGTTTTGCTAATTTGAGCCCAAAAATGTATTACATCATAACAATGTCTACTTATGTTAACATGTTTGTCTTTTTTTCCCAACAAAAATGCTCTAACCAGCTAAACGGATGGTGAGCCAAGCACAGGACAGAGAAATGTCCTTCATCATCTAACAGTGTTGAGGTTGAGTCTAAGGTAAGTATCAACATTTTGGAAAACTTGCTACTAGACTTGTATACATTGCAATGAATAAAACAGTATGTTAAGTGTTACCAAAAGTTCGCTCTCACAACCCCTCTGAAAGAAGATCATCAACAAGTGAGAAAAAAGTGTACCAAAACAAAAACTGTAAAACAAAAGAGATTACAAGCCACACAAAAAGGATTGGTTGAAACAGGATCAGTTCCTGGTCAGGAAAAAATGATGCCTGCAAAAACGTTGCACAATCTGCAATGTCAAGTTTGCCTGCCAGTGACCAGGCAACCGAACGGACATGTATTTTTAAAAGAAATTATAGGTAGTGACACAAGGAGACTTAACTGTGACTAATTCTGAATATAATGAACCTACTTCATGTTCAGACATGCCTCAGACAACTGCAGAAACTGGTCTTAAGTGCGGGCATGCCTTCTTCAGGCACAGCTTCTGTGAAATGTGCTCTGTTCTGCTTTCCACACCTGCAGAGTGTGTAATTTAATGCCAATATGTGTTTTCCACACATGCAGAATCTGTAACTGGAAGGTCAGGGACATTAAATCTAATTTCTTGGCTTTGTCCTGTGCCTGGTGCTTGCACAATTTTAAGAAAATGCCTGTGTAGAAACCCAATAATTGTTTTGGCTTTCAGCACAAATAAGTCTATTCATTACCGGTTGGAAAGCTGTAAAAGTACACATACTGTATATATGCATGTGTCAGGGAACATAAAGAACCTGCACAGCATCAGGAATCTGTGAATGTATATCTGTCTGAAGAAAACAGGATAGATTTTGGAACACACTGATTAATTTTCAAACTACACTGGTACTACAAATGTAAAGCAGTACCCTTCAGGGGCACTGTGTTAATGCTGCAATTGAAAGGCATTTATTTCAGAAAAGGGTCACAATAAAAAGAAATACCTGGAGAATCATCAGAGGACTAACTCCTTTCTAACCTCCTTGAATGGTTTTAATATCTATGTAGTCATTGGTTGGTGACAAACAGCCTAGAACAAAACTCTTAAAAAATAAAAATTCAATATATAATATGCCATATTTAGACCGCTGGACCAGGAACATGGACCAGGTATGTCCAGCCACTTTTACATATAATTAGAATAGAAGCAATTTGTATACAATATTATGCAATATTTACAATATATTTACTTTTCCCTTCATCAAGGCCATCAAAAAGTTTGCTAATACAATATCAATTTTATTAACAAAATGTACTTGATTTCCTCTCATTGCTGCAGATGAACCCAGCTGAATTCCTTCATTTATTTTTATTCCTTTGTAATTTTATTGCTAAGATAATTAAAATATCTTTAGGTATACAAAGTAATTATAAGCTAGATGATTGACTATGAGTATAATGTGATTATGTACCAAATTAGGTTGAACTAATTCTTTAAAAATAAGTTTGATAAAGTGACACCTAGATTTTTAAAAACAAACATATCACCGCAACTCATGAATCATCTCACTGAAATAATTGATTTGAACTTTGTCGAATAGTGTAAATACATTTAAATGACATATAATAATTGAGTTGGACATTAATGATGCTTATGTGACTCACTGATGCCATCTTCTAGATAACCAACATTCCTGTAAACCTTTAATTGCATTTTGCCAGCAATTAAGATCCATATTGTAATTAGGACTAAAATATACTGATAAAAAATGTAGCTATAGCTCAGAATAATGACCTTGGAGTCATGTACTTGTATTAAAAATTGACATTCTGGAAAAAAAAATATTTGCCTCATGCATAACTTTACTTTTTATGATGAATTTCAAACTATATGATTTTCTGAACAGGAAGCCATCCCACAACATTCCCATAATTCTGATGAACTGCTGTATCTTCCTATTTTCATGCCCGGTATTGATCCATCTCCGGTGACGTATTTCAAATCCAAATGAACAACTTTCAGAGCGAATGAATAGATAATAGCTATAGATAATAAACAGAGATGTGAAAACCTGGGTTGCACCTGGAGATGATTTGCTCATTGCGGGCTTTTACAAACTTTTGGCAGTGTTGGGCATGTCAGACTAGGGAATCTTTCGTCTGCCGGTAACAGCACTGCTTGTTGTATGTTGACATCATAAAGCACTGCCTTGTAATTAGCTGCAGCATTATCTGGCAGATCCAACAGGCAGTCCAACAGCCAATTAAAGTAGCGCATATGACAGGTTTACAACAATGCCGCTAGTCGTGAGCCAGCAGCTTAGCGTTGTCAGCCTGTTTTTGGCAGGATCTCCAGGTTACAAACTTTGAAATGGATTCATAAAAAATATTAGCTTAAGAAAACTGTATACAGAAAGGCATGATGCCAAACATACGTATAACTAGATTTTGGGTTTACAAACACTTTAAGACACCTTTGATATAAGCAACACTGGCGGTGACAGTTCGAGACTTTGCTCCAAATGAAACCAAGTGAAGGAAATAGAACTTCATGACAATCAGCATCACTGTGAAGTGGAATATGGGTGTGTTCAAGGGGGAGAGCATTGAAAGTGAAACATATGTCATTGGCAGTGCTGGTGTCCCTGGGTAATCAATGTGTTGGATAGGTGAAAAGAGATTCACTCATTTCTGTTACCTGAAGCTCACTCCTGTGATGGACTACAATCTCAATACAAATCAGTAAACTAAACAAGAGATTTTTTTTTAGAATCCCTGTCAGGTTTTAAGTGCAGTGAAAAACCAATCTGTGGGAAAACCCAATGTCTTGGTTACCCTTGTCACTGCTTCAAGCTTGCTCACGTGATGGACTACAATCTCATGTTTAATTTACTATTTTGTGTTGAGATTGTAGTCCATCATGGGACTGAGCTTGGAGTGGCAGCTACTTTACAACACACACTGGAACCATGGGAAACAAAAGTAGCCACCCTCCAGAAGGAAGGACAGTGTCAGCATGAATTCAGAGATGATTTGAGGATTTACAGCCGAGCGATACACAAATAAGATACTTTTTTGCTATTAGTTAAGGTACTTGAATTCATTTTTAAGATTTAACTCCTGAGTTTAGTGTCACTTTAATGATTTATTTCTGTCATTGCAAAAATTATGTTATCCTCTTATTTTTTTATTATAGAAACAATGATAATTTGATCAGGTCTATCCATGTAGGGACACCTTAAAAATATGAAGAGACAAACACAAATCATGGCACATCAGATAATCTCGATGGGCCTTTTATGCAGCTTACATTGACATTGAAAAAACAATCCAAATTAAATGTTGTCTGGGTCTATCTTCTTACCACTCTGTGGAATAGAGTGCAAAAATCATTGCAGATTGTATGCTCCTTCAAGTTTTTCTTTGCACTGCATCAATGACCATGTGAACAGGCCATGAAGGGAATTAAAGATTTTTTTACTGGTCTATTTCAGCTCAGTTGTGCTCCATTTAATGGCTGATGAACAGAATACATCTCAGTCTGAGAAGAGAAGACATTATTGATGATTTTGGACAACTGTCAGGCCTAAATGCCCACTTGCTTGGACCCCAATTAAACTCAAATTGATGCTCACGCACATGTGCTTACAAGTGAACAGGCATAACTACAAGAAAAAACAAGGATACTTGTTGACATTTACAGTTATATGAATGTTGTTATCTAGAGAGCAGTAAAATGAATGTATGAAAACTTTTTTTTTGTCTTGACTGCACAAAGTCATTGTGTTCTTTAAAAAAAAAGGTTATATTGTTAACTTCCAAACAAAATCTAATCTACTATGGTCCTATAATACTAGAAAGTTTGTATGAACAAAACAGTAAGTTCAGCAAAACTAAAATTGTCAACCTAGCATTGTTAAAGAAAAAACAAGTTGTCTAATTATAATGTTCTTAAACAACACCTAGGTTGCTATCTTTTATCAAAACTGCTTTGCAAAAGTTAATGGTTTGTTCCAGCAAGTTTACATACCTAGTTTCAAGATATATAGCAAAAAAAATATTTAAAGGGAAAAGATTGCTGGAAATTAAAAAGACAATACACTTTAATTCGCTAATACTATGAGGGCCCATGCACAATTTTGTGGTGCATTAATGTGCATGTTCTGTGTTGTGTTAGGGCAGCCCAATAAAATCAGTGGGCTGCCAACACATCTTGACATGCCTGGGGTTGTGACCCTTTTTTTTTTTAATACAACACAAATTGCTGTACATTTTGGTGGGCTGCAATGCAAGTGCATTGCTTTTTTTGCATTGGGGTACCACACAAAATAATGGTACTGCAACACAGCAAAGAATGTTATATGCATTGACACAGATTACCACAATGCAAAGATGTAAATGAGCCCATAATGATTACAAATATTGAGAGCTTGGAGTCATTAATCACAGTTTCTGTTGCAATCTATGGATATGGTGTATGTGTGTAACCATACAGAATACATTGGCGGTATTTATCAAAACTGCAACAGATAGAACATGACGCAGTTGTCCATAGCAACTAATCAACTGCTTCAAATTCTGTCTGCTCCAGTTTTGAATAAATGCCCCTCATTGTGTTCGGCCAAGATGGGACTTTACCCCTCTGGCCTACAGGGTTTGCTCCAGCAGGATGAAAGAGAAAACACTCTATTACCTGTTCTGGATAATACTTGATGGAACCTGCTCCAAATGGCAGGTTTGTTCAGATTGTGCTAACAGTGGGTGAGTCTTAAGGCAGTAAGGTTAAATAATATCTAACAGACATGTACAATACTCAGCACTATACATTAAAAAAAAAACTCTTCCATTACATATGCTTTACCATCCTTTCCTAAAGAAGAATGTCATAAAATAGTCAGTAACTACATAGCAATCAGCAACTATTAAAATAATAAAAACTTTGGTCAGAAATATTGGTGATCATTCGCTGGCTGTAAAAATACCCTACCTCACATCATTGGTAATAAGTTGCTGACTGAAAAAATAACCCTCCCCGACAATGGTGATCAGTGGCTGGCTGTATAGATAACCCCCCCAGCATTGGTCAGCATGGTCAGTACGTGAGACTGGAACAGTAACACCCCCCCAGCATTTGTTGTTAGTGGCTGACTGAAACATTAACCCCCAGCATTGGTGGTGAGTGGCTGACTACAAACTGTCTCTAATATTCTATGGTGGTCTAGTAGGGCAGAAAATACTTCCTACCTGCTCTGCAGTCCCCCTGTACACAGCTGCCACTCTGCATATTACACTGAGGAGCCCTGTAAGCGGTGGTACCTGGTACAGACTGCACGCCTCTAGGTATGCCACCTATTTGTGCAGTGAGTAGGAGCTCATCCTATGTGTTTTAAAAGGTGGTGCTACCAGATTTACCACTACTTATACACCAGATTTACTAACCTCATATTCACCTCATTTTGCAATTTCTGACCTTGATCTCACTGTTGTAAGAGAAGATGAAACACCTAACCAAACAATGTAGTCCTGTTTTGGCTTAGATTGGGCATGCTACTGCTTCCTTGAAAGAAAATTGACAGTGGTTCTGGCTAAAAATGGCCATACGCCAATAGATTTCATTTGCTCCCCCACATGGGATATTGTATTCTGAGAGCCAGCACCCTCCATTGTCAGAATACCAGAATAGTGACTGCAGCTCTGGTTATGGAATGTCCCTTGGTGTCCTCATGTCAAATGTACTGTATTAGACGTGATGACTCATGGAACTGTCAGAGTGGAGAGGGAGGGAGGCTGCACGACCAGTCTAGCAGCCTGCCAGGTCCCAGATTTGGTTGAGTATATCTTTGTTATTTTAGCTCCCTAGGCAAAATGAGCGTTTAACCCTTGCAGTATGGGGTAGCCCCTCTGCAAAGGTTAAGATTGGGCATGCTACTGTAGTGTGGGGGTAGCGCCACTGCAAGGGTTAAGATTTCATATGCCTTTCGTTAAAAAATTGGACTAGTAAGCCCTCTACTGTAAAACACACAAAAAAAAGAGTTGGCGGTCTGTGTAGTGCGAGCAGCAGACCACAATACTTAGGCTTCAAGGTGAAAACTTAGGTTTTCAACTTTCAGGGAATCCAATACTTTTATACAAAGGGCATGTGTCCAACCACCTCACCCCTGCTGACTGGCTGCAGGGAGGGGGGGGGGGGCAATGGAGGCTTGAAACACAACCAAGGCATTATGGGTATGCATTCCAGCCACTGAAAACTGCAGATGTGAAAGCACAATAGAGAAAATTGTTTTGGAAGGGCATAACAATTCCACTTTCAGCAAATGTGTCCAATTCCCTGCTAATTGTGACTGTGACTGATCCAGTTGTTCCTCACTTGTAACTGAAACTATGCTAATGCTTTTCTTTTGAGGCAAATTATATTTTCTTCTAACTAAGGAAGGTATTACTTTTTTTTAAATAAGGCATTGAATATCTTCATAATCTATATACCTGTAAATTTCACTGCTGTGTTTCCCATTTATTTTGTTTCAAGTGTGATGTTTCTCATATGCTGTAAATTTAAATAATAGAACATGCTAATATAAATTAAAAGAAAATGCAGAGAAAATAAGATTTTCAGGCTGGTAAAGTGTAAAAGTTCCTCTAGCGTTCAGTCTCACATTTCCTCCACATCTGCTAGTACGAATATTTAACAGTGTCTACAAGGCTCCAGACTTCATTCATCAATAATGTATATATGAACATACTGAACCATCACATTAGCAGATACTGCAATGACTTTCTGAAGACATTTGTAGTCTTTCAGCTGTATGAAGGAATTGAAAAGGTTGTTTTGTACAATGCCCTATGTTGTTCTGAGTTTTACCAATCACCAGAGACTTCAAGATACCTATTTGTATATTTTATACATTTCTAGCTATAGGTCAGAATCATTTTTTAATGAAGCTGATAAAATATATCAATCATAGATATTCGTATACCAAGTTTAAATTAGACATAAAATATGCATAATTATCACTGTGCTTATGATATTGGCACTGTTGGTTACATTAAAACATTATAATGATAATACTGGTAAAAACTAAAATATTTACAGATAAATAAAGTATAACAATGTGTTATTACTGAAATAAAACACAGATATGAAACAACTTTTAAATGTATAATTCATAAAAGTTTATTTATACACAAAACGTTTTTCTTGAGTTTTGGATAAAATGGGAAAGGCTTGAACCCCTGTCAGGTTGTACTGCTATCCAAGGCTCTGTTAAAGGGATTTCCTGTCATTTTCTGTTCTGAGGACACCTTTTAGCAGACAGGAAGTGAGGGAAAATCTGCAACAGGGAAACAAATAATAAATACTAACAAATGTTCTAGAATCACCCTACTTAACATAAAGTACTATTAAACACTGAAACAGTTTTTCCAATAATGAATCCAGATCAAACAAATATACATTGCCCAGCAAAGTATTTCTTTACATTTTAGCCCAAGCACTTTGAGTTATCATGTTTCTGAACAGCTGACTCCAACCCTCTCAGCTCAACTTCCCTGAACTGTTCAGTAGAAGATCACAAGGGACAGAGTAGCTATCCCTCTACTAGCTTGTACAAGGGAGGAGGAAGGAAGGGGCAGTAAGAAGAAGAGTGTCCGGTATTGATGTGTCTGTGTGTTTAAGGAGACAAACATAAATCTTACTGGCACACACAAGGATGGCTCCATTTGACCCTTCAAGGGAAAGGAGCCACCCTAAAACTGTATATCAGGCCCAGTACTCAGGGGGGCAGTTGATTCTGTAGGAAGCTAAAAGTTTTAAACATCAAGGAGCAGCATCAATTGTAAGTGATTTAATCAACATTTGAAATAGCTAAAAAAAATGTGACTTTAATATTACTTTAAAAAGGCCTGTTTACTTTTGTCTCTGTTGCTGTTAGAGAGATTTCCTCTCACTTCCAGTTCTAGGGACAAACGTTTTACCAGACAGGAAATAAAGGAACCTCTCCAACACAGACTCCAATGGCAGTAAAACCTGACTAGCGTTGTAATCCTTCCCCTTCTAAAACTAAAAAAAAAAAAGAAATTACTATAGACACACTTTAATTGTAACAAAAGATACCTGTATGTTTCTTATTGCATCCAAGGGACAGTTCCAAAAATAAATATATTTTTAGTCACTTAAATAATAAACAAAATATGCAGAATTTTTAACTATTGTAAATATTATTGGGAGCTTGTGGTAGACCTTCATGGTAGAAAGCAGTCACTGGTTGTGAAGGTGGATTTCTTGTAAATAGATGGCTGAAAATCGTCACTTATTCATTATTGTCTGTTTTTGATGCCATAAATGCTCTTTCCAACAGGACATTTGGGGATTGCTTAAAAGGGGAAGTCCAAGTGGTTTTGACTTGGGTTACGCGTCTCAGCATGGTGTGATGGATGGAAAAAAATGACCGCCATATTACCATACCTTAAGACCATCGTGGCACCCTGATGTGTCTTCTGGCTTCCTCAGGGGTGCCTCAAAATGTTGTGGTAGTGGGACTGTGATATGTAGTGGGGAATAAAGACTGACGTGAAGGAGGTTCCTGATGTAAAGGGGAACTGTGATGTGAAGGGGG
>NW_017306626.1:693807-695646 GCF_000935625.1 Nanorana parkeri | reverse complement strand
GGGGGAATGAAGACTGATGTGCAGGGGGCTCCTGATGTAAAAGGGGAACTGGGATGTGAAAGGGGACTCTGATGTGAAAGGGGGGCTCCTGCTGTAAAAGGAGAACTCTGCTGTGAAGAGGGGGCTTCTGATGTGCAAGGGGGGCTTCTGATGTGCAAGGGGGGCTACTTTTGCAAAGGGAGACTCTGATGTGAAGATAGGGTCCTTGATTTGAAGGGGCACTTTGATGTGAACGGGAAACCCACTTTTTTGAAGGTTTTTGCGTGGATCCCCTTTGAAATCTATGACATTTTAGACTGGGGTGCCTTAAGATTTTGCATACTTTTAAAGGGTGCTGTGAGTAAAAAAAAAGTTGACTATTGCAGCTCTAATCTGTATTGAACATTGTTGCTGCTATTATTACAGGCTCTTCTGCTTCTACCATTAATAGCAAAGACAGAGATGTTACAGGTGAAAGAGTAACAATGTAGTGAAGAGCAAATAGCGGCCCTCAAGCATCCATGAAAACAGTTGCAATCCAGGATACAGATCAAATAAACATGCAGTTTGCAATTTTTGCCATTTCTGACCTCTCTAAATGAGAGACAACATTTATTCACTGCAGTAGGGATCAATGCCATCTCTCAGATATGGTTGATTACATTGTTTTCTTCTTCTTCCTTTCATCTTCCAAATCTGCTGAAGCCCTCTATGCATTCTCACACACTGGGTAAAATGGTATCCAATTTTAAGCTATGATACATGTTCTCCCTTAATAAGCCATGATGAAGGGGGTATATGTATGAGCCTCCAAACATGCTGTTTTTTTTATAATGTCCCCCTCAACCCTACATATATATTGACTAACTGAGTGTGGCGCTTTAGCATGTTGTATTGGGCATGCTAACCATTACAAAGGGGGGGATGTAAGCATTAACTGTTCTTCATAGTTAATCTATCTAATCTATCTATCTATCTATCTATCTATCTATCTATCTATCTATCTATCTATCTATCTATCTATCTATCTATCTCTCTATCTTTCTGTCTGTCTATCTGTCTATCGTCCTATGGATCTATAATATTTACATCAGTCTCTGTAATGAGTCAATATTCTCATTTCAAGGAATAATGTTGGATTTTGTGTACTTCATGTATGATAGTCTGTTGGAACCCAGAAATATAAACAATAAATTAAAGTTCTTTATTACAATGCATGTAGAAAATGATTACTCTTTGTCACATTACAGCCAAATGTATTACCCAGTGGCTCATGTAATTGTCACTGGGACACAATGAAAAAATTAATCACACATAAATGTGCTTCTTTCAGATAACTAGCTGAATTGACAGCAGAAAATGAAACTGATATCTGCAAAAAGCACATTTCATTATTAATCTTTTCGCACACAGAAATATTTCTTAAATATTAAAATTAAATCCAGAAGGAAATAATTTGTTTTACAAATAGTGGCAAGTTGTACAGAATTGTTTACTTAATCTAGATAACTAAGTGAAACATAATTGAAGTGTTTTCAAATATATTTAGGTTCTCTGGAGATGTCATTGCTTGTGAAAGAAATGCATGAAATAAATACAAAACAGTATATCTAATGTAAAATGCATAAACATGCGTTACTAAATTAGACTAAGGTGGCTCACCCTTAATGAAATACCAATAGGTTATTTCCAAACTAAGACAGTGCTTCTTGTTTTCTAATCAGCAGTTTATATGTATTTCATATAGGCTAACATATGAGACCAGAGGAAAAATTAACACTAATGTTGGAAAGAAAAACAATGTTATTGACCTTTTTTTTAAATAGATACAGTATGTATGTATGTATTAATATATATATA
>NW_017306626.1:676555-693774 GCF_000935625.1 Nanorana parkeri | reverse complement strand
TATATAGACTGGGTTATTCACAAAAGGGTGAAGAGTTTGGAGAAGACAGGAGAAGTGAACAATCTAGGACAACATAGCTGAACTGGAAAGTGATCTGAATTGAAGACTTTTTCCAGTTCAGCTATTATGTCCTAGATTGTTCACTTCTCCTGCCTTCTCCAAACTCTTCACCCTTTTGGGAATAACCCTGATAGTCTGTATATAAGAGGTAGCAAGGAGGGTTTTTTAAAGGTCGCTATAGCAATGTCTGGAAGAAAAACGGATGTGCTGAAAAGGTATGTTGTGCTACCTTTATATATCCCAAAGCTTAATTTTCATGATTGACTATATTAGAGTAAATAGTTAAACATTAATACAACACTGGTTAATGAGCAATAAGATACCTGATTGTAATTCTTTTATAGAATTCCCCTGTCTATCTTCTTGGACTCCACAGAATCTTCAATGTAAATACTGAAATTCGGTATTTGCATTACTTTAGACTTTCCCAAACGTACAGCGCTGGCTGCTGAGGCACTAAAAAAGGTGCTTGTCTACTCCCCCTATAGTCAGAATTATTAGCATTTGTGAGGGCTCCAATAGGGACCATTTCTCTTAAAATATAAGTGTGATTGTGTGATTATGCGCCCTACTGTATGGCACTTGTTAACCAGCACTGTGTTCATCTTCAATGCCTTTCAATGCAGGTTTAAAGTGTATTTCCACTTTTACAGCCAAATTGGGATAACAACTACTTTATATTTGTTACATGTTCTCATTCACAAAGCATAAGCTAAAAAAAATATTTAAAATATGCTTCTCGCAGTTAAATTGCTTTTACTTGGGTCAGGGTTCTACTTGGCATTTAAAGGGTTACAATTTCTTTACACTTCCCCTTCTTTGTAATGTTAGGAGGGATTGTAAAGAGTGAGGGATGTGAGCTAACCCTGTCTATACTGCGCTGGTTGACAATATTATAATTTGTAAAGTAGATTTGAACACTGCATGTCCTAACAAAGGGTTAATAGATTAAACACCTGGCTTCTTTATTGTATGTTAATAAAGTTAATGAGAGAAACACAATCCACAGATTTCTGTCTTAAGTCTTTCTATAAAGACAGATCACTGTGAATGTAGTCACAAAAACATGGATTCAGCCACTTTGCCTGCTGCAACAAAACATCTAAAAAGGAAGAAATATTTTTAAATAAAATGTTTTAGATATGATGTGAAAGAAAAAAACCTTTTGCACATATCATATACTACACGCAGAGGGCATCTTTTCTGTCAGTATGTTGTGTAGTACATCACATAGCACATAAAGTTACAAATTACTACACATTGTTTTAATGCCCCCCTTGCAAGGTAGCCCCCCCAAAAGTGAAAGGTATGAGGCCCAGTATAATACAAGAAAAGGAGCTGCATGCTTGGCATGCCTTTAAAACATCAGTTTGGCAAGCTATTTATTTTATGGAGTTATATAATGCCATTCTTGGGGGGTGTGGGTTGGGCCTCATTCACACTGGGCATATATGTTCGTGCAGCATGATGCCCGTAAACAGCCGATCCAGGGAGGGACAGGTGCTTCATGTCATTGAGCGCAGCAGCCTGTTCTTTCCTATAGGAGGATGCGGCTGTACGGTGTAATACAAATACCCGAACTGCAGATCCATTCAGGTTAAGGTGCCCACACTTGGATACAGACAGGACCCATCCTGTCTGCGTCCAAGTGCAGACACCAGTACCTGCTTGGATTACACAATACAGTTGTGTCCTCCCATGGGTAAGAGCAGGCTCCTGCACGCAATTATAACCAGCACCTGTCCTTCCCGGGATCAGCTGTTTATGGCCGCATGCGCCCAATGTGGATGGGGCTTTAGGGTTTACTTAGACATAGTGCTTTTGGTCTGACCTTAGACATGATTTTGGGTGGTCATTGCACCAAGCTTTTCTCCCCTAACATGCACGCCATTATAACTGAGGAACTCACACTTTCATTTGTTTCAGTCAAGAGGATTCTTTTTTTTTCTTTGCCTTCTCTCTCCATCTTTACAAAGGAATGATGAACTAAGGGCATGAAGCTCTATACAGCACACCTCTGAAGTTCACAGAATGCCTTCCACTTTGATTATCAAATTCTGCTTATGCCTGTGGCTCCCCTAAACATGTTTTGCTTGCTGTGCTCAGCTTTTGATAACTTTAGCTTAAGTTTCCTTCAGCTAGCTGTTTGTATTGGTAGCCATGTACCTTAGATCCTTCGTTCTCAACTGGTGGGTCGCTGCATGCCTTCCACTTTCCTAGGTGAGAGGCTCCTCAGCCTCTCCTTAGCCTCCCCCTAGCAGAGATTGTCTGTTCTCACACCGAGCAGCTATTCAAAATATGCTGCCCGGCGCTGAGTGTCAGCTTGAGGTGGGGTCGGCTGGAGGTATGGCAGCGAGTGAGCTCCATCCATACCTGCATTGCTTACAGCTCCATTGCATGTCCTGTAGAGGTGCCTGGACCGGAGTGACATCGCATTCTGGCTCCTGACAACTCTACAGGTTGCTCATGGGAGCTGTACAAGCAATGCACATATAGATGGAGCTCCATCACAGCACAGCAGACCACACTGCCGCACATTCCATTGCAGTGCGACTTAGGTCGCAACTTAATGACCGAGGACAACTGTGGGTCCTGGGGTTACACAGGTTGAGAACCACTGCTTTCGATGGCAGTCTTCTGACATGGACAGTTTTAGGTGCTCCGTCTGATGAAAATAGATCTCTCTCCCAGAGTACCCAATTTTAAGTTGTTACAGATAATCAATAAAAAAGAGTGTGACTTGGGTACACCTTGTTCCATTTTATTCCTTGAGAACAGAAGTACATCAGCATTCAGAGTTGCATTTTGCATAATTATAAGCAAAACTGTTTGTGTTTGGTATTCCTGCTATAGTGATATTTTCAGCATATTCTTTGTGATGTTGAAACATAAATCAGCAGGCTTTCTGTAGACAGCACTATACGGTGCTCATTTTGTGGTTTAGTATTTTATGTTACAAGAGCCAGGGAAGTCTCCAGGGCAAGACCACTGCCTTCTGATCAGTATTATAGAGGCATAAAAGTTTTTGTCCTTTCTTTCCCCATGTGCAAATTAAACATCAAACTTAATCTACCAGCCAATGTATTCCCAACAATGTAACAATTTGTCAAGTCCTTTGCCCCATACAAGTGCTCAGCAAAGCCTAATAAACACCTCAGCATTTTATAATTTGCAAATGAGCTTGCATGGTTTTTTTCCCAGCTTGTTAAAAAAGTAAACTTTACAAAGTTTGTCCAATTTGCTGTAGATCATAAATATTAGATGACAAACTTGCACAGTTTCCAAATATATGCACTGCTTATTTTCTGTTTTGTGTTCTGTGTTCTATTTTTTAACAAAAATAAATGTAAATGCAAGAACCACTTATCACCTTGAAAAGTTTCTTGAAATGAATATGCAAAACTGCATAACACAAACACAATAAAAGCTACATGTATTAAAGGATACACTCAATCCATATTCATTAACATGGAACTACAGAGCCTGTGTGGAATAATTGAGACCTAAAGCTGGCCATACACCTTACAACCATCGCACAACTTTTGTTGTGCGATGGTTGTAAGGTAATTAAAATCTCGTACGATCTGTCCATCTTGGACAGGCAGATTGTACTTGTGATCAAGTGAGGGGAGGGCTTCCGAAAATTGCAGTGCTGAGCGGACTGTCATCATTATTAAAACCAAAAAAGAAAAAATCTAACTTTATGTAAGCACTACTCAACTTGGCCACATACCTTTGGCTTTATCCAGTAGGGGACAAATAATGAAACCTCAAAACAGCCATGTGGACTGCTAAGTCCCTTCTGGGAGCCAGCTGTTAACACTGTAAAGCCTGAAAGAAGTAGGGAGAATTTGGTAAAAAGGAAGGTTTTTTAATGATATCTTTTGACTAAAGGAAACCTTTAATTAAAGTAGTATTAAGCTCTCAAACCTTTTCTTCAATAATGAATCCAAATCAAACAGATATGCATTGCCCAGCAAGTATTTATTTTTTGACATTTTTGCCAAAGCACTTATAGTCATCATATTTCTAAACAGCTGGATCCATCTCTCTCAGCTCGGCTTCTCTGAACTTCCTGTCCAGTACAAGATCACAAGGGACAAAGCAGTCTACAGCAGTTATTTTTCTACTGCCTTGGAGGAAGTAAATGGGATCAGGAGAGTGACTTGCCTTGCTGTGCCTGTGTGTTTGTGGAGACACACGCAGCTTACTAGCACACACAAGGGTGGCTACATAGGACCCTGCAAGGGAATGGAGCCACCCTAAAACAGGATATCAGAGTCAATGCTCAAGGAGATAAGCTGATTCTGCAGGAAGCTAAAACTTGTAAACATCAAGGAGCAGTATCCATTGTCAGTCATCTCAGCAGCATTTGAAATAGCTTAAAAACGTTTTGATTTTAATATCACTTTAAAGAAACACGGAAGCTGCCATTGCTAAACTGATCTTCCCAAAATGCTAGTTAACTGGCTGCCCTGCTGACCCTCTTTTTTCAGTATCTTAAATAAAAAGGTATGTTAACTCTAACAATTAACTTCTGTAAAGTGCTCTCATTTGGTCTGTTAAATACACTATTAAAAGTGTTTGGTCATATCTGTTGAATAAGTGCAAAAATAACTATTGATCTTGCCAGAAATGTTGTCAGCTGATAACTTTCTTTGCTCTTGGCTTGTGCAGCACTGTTATATTGTTCTGAGGACTACAGATCCCCACCCATCTATGTTATGAACAAAAAGACAGGGGGAGGTTAAAGTAATCCTGTCCTGTTTTTGTTTCCCTGATACAGGCTGAGTGAGAGTTGTCATGGGACAGGAAGTGTGTTAAAGTGTATACATAGCTAGAATTTGTTTAGTTTTGGATAGAGCAAAGAAGAGTTAAAACTGGGGATGCACTGATATATCGGCCGCCGAAACATATCGGCCAAAAATGGCACTTTTGGGTAAATGCCGAAAGTGGCATTTTGCTGCCGATACATCATCGTATTCCAGGTTTCCAGGTATTCCAGGTTTCTTTCCTCCCGCTGGACACTGCTCTGTGTCACAGCCAGCCGAGCGCTGCGGGAGGAGAGCGCTGTGAGCGGCCGGTGTCTCTCCTCCCACACTGCTCAGCCGCCTATCACAGTCCGGCAGAGCGGTGTGGGGGGCGGAGACAGCCCGCGCTGTCACAGGAGGCTGAGTTCTCCTCCCTGCACTGCTCGCTCAGCCTCCTGGGCCAACGTGTCAGAGAGAGGAGCGAGTGCAAACACTCAGCGATCGCTTAGTGTTTGTACGTAATTGAGGACATGGTATGGTTAATATATCCTCAATTATGAATGAATGGGAAGAGATCTACATCACCTCCTGTTCATTCATAGTTGTAGTTATAGTAAACACACAATGTTCTCAAGTTATTAATGAACAGTAACACTCATAGAGGATTCTTATTCATTGATAACAGGGGCTGCATAAAAAGAGATTGAGAACTCTGTGTTCTCAATCTATTTTTCTATTTTAAAAGGGGAATATCAGGGGTCTGTTTAGACACCCAATATTTCCCTGAAGCCCTTAAAAGTAAAGTAATAAATAAAAATATTTAATAAAACATGAATTAATAAATAAATATAAAAAATGAAAAGTTTATAAAAAATAAAATATTAAAGAAAATTGAAAAAATTAAAATAAAAACATTTTCGGTTTCGGCCTGACAATGTTTTTATTTTGGTTTTGTTTCCTTTTTTAAATTTCTATTTCGGTGAACCTTTAGTTAAAACCCTTGCCAGTTTATTTTTTTTGCTGTCTGTGTACTTTTGGGAACATATCCGTTCACTTCCTGTCTAAGTGGTTCAACAGGAAGTTAGAGTAAACCTCCCAAAGTGAGGGGAATTCCTCTCTTAGACATTTGTTAATGGAACAGGTGCCCCCACTGAAAGTTTTCCCCTGGCCTGAAGTTTGCCCCCCCTCTACCCTAGCCCACGCCACCTGTGGAAACATTTACGATGGTAAAATATTGCAACTGGAGTTACAAAATGCATGATTCTGACTAGTATTACCAGCTATAGTTTTTTTTATATAAATGTCTGCTGTATAATAAAATCTAAAATAATATACTCATCACACACACTGTGATGTACTCCCTGCTGTCTGACCAAAGAGTTTTGATGTCTTATTTTTTGTAAACCTGAAAACGAATTACTGACTCAGGCAGCTGAATCTTTTATGTGTACCTGTATTTGGTATGTCCATACTAATAACTATCAAATTGTTTTCAACTCACTTGTACTTCTTAGGGCATAACACCATCTGTGCTTCTGCTTTGAAATTACTTGGCTTATTGTTGTTATATAAACTTTGTTTTTTTGAATGCAGACCAAGCCATTTATTTAATTTATTGTTTTAATTCCATGTGTTCTGTATTTTACTAGTACCATTTTTTAAGAATGGTGCAGAGCTGCATTGAAGTGATACCCACAAAATACATGAACCTCAGATATTTGTTGCAGGTATTCATAGGTTTGAGTCATTATGTAACACTAGAAGAGTTATTGCTATGAAGGTATTTGCAATATAGGGCTACTGCATGCATTAAGACAGGTGATGTTGTATTTTTCTGCTTTTTCCCCCCTTTTTTTGTCTTTATTTTGCAAATCAAATGTAGTAGGACTGCAGGTATCTGTTGAGGTTTAGATTGAGCATGTGCTATTCTAATCAAAAAGAGGGGAATGCTGCTGAGGATGTAACTAGATGGATTTTCCCCTCTGTACCTCCTGCACTTGGTTATGTGATCTGTGATATTACAATGAGACTTATGAGACTACAAGGTCTTGTGTAGATGGTCCAATGTAGCATGTGTTCAGGTACACTCAGCTTGGATTTTAAAATGTGTTCAAGATATTTTTGAGCTCCTTTTTGGCAGTTGCTAACCTGCTTCTGACCTCAGTCTGAGCTGTTTTGATGTACTTTTTCACACCCAAAAGCCCACGTGTGCAAGCCCTATAGACTCCAGCAAGTCCCAATTATTAGCAAAATATTTCTTGATAATATTGCTACTAGCAGATCTACCTAAAGCAATCCCAGAAGAGGATATGTATTGTGGACTTGGGCTCCTATATCTATGGGAAGACATTTCGCTATAGTTTGCCCTGGCAATGCCCATAAGGGCAACTCTTAACCCTTTAGTTTACACAAATATACATACTGTAAATGAAACTATCCCCCCCCCCCCAAAAAAAAATTAACTTTAGATATCTCTTCCAAATTGTGAAATACTTAAGGAGTTACATTACTCCCAACCCAGGGTCCATGTTCCTACATCCAGGCACACCTACTCTTAGAAGAATGGTTTTAAGTCTCCCACCCTAAGATTCATCATATCAAAATAATGCTCATGACCTAATTTAAAACCATTCATTTAATATGGCCATTACTTTTGACTGACAGCCAGGGAGGGGTGCAGGAATGACTACAAGTACATATCTGCTTTTGTGAACTGTTAAAGGCACCCTAAAGCCCCCTTGTCAGTCTATTATTGAGCAGCAATACTGGATATAATCCCCAAGGGACCCATTTATCCCTAGTCAAGATACACTGCTCTTTATCACAGCTTAGTCATTTACTAAATTTACTTAGTAATTTACTAAAATATTTACAAGTTTCTAGTTACAAATGAATGCTATTAATAATAATAGTGTTTCAATGTTCATAGTCATTGGCCATTTTCAATTGTCATACTTCTAATGCCACCACCAAAACCTAGCTTTGCTAAATCACTACATAGCAATATGCCGTTAAGGAGACATATTGAAGTTCTTCCAACATTATCCACCGTTGAAGACAAACAGTGAGAATTATGTTTGGACACCTGATGAATTAAAGCTTTTTTTTAGTTTTGTGGAAATTGGTTAATTATTCCTTCAGAAACACTTCATAGCTCATCACTAAGTGATGCTGTTGATTGTGCAAGTAAAACCATTCAGCGGTGCTGTTGAACTTTGATAAGAGGCACAGGGAAATTCTTACGACACACTACATCTCTTTTTAATTAAGCCTTCAATCATTGTGAATTACCATGTGTTCATGGTATTTAGTTATTGGCAGCTCAAATAGTCTTTGTATGATATCTAGACTATAAACTATCCCCATCACCAAGAAAAACAGGCAGAATAGATGACAAAATTGTTCTGCTATGTCACATTTTTTTTCTAAAAATAAAATGATCAACAAAGCAGCAGGACAGCATAAAAATCCTTATACATATGCAACAGATTTCTCCATTCTGCATTTCTTACCATTCTACAGTTCATCATTCCTATGTTTTTATTGTCTTTTAACTACTGCTTAGCAAAAAAATGTTTATTTACCTAAAAATCTATCAAGTAGGGGCGTGGCCTGGCGCAGCATGCAGTGAGACGTGCTATGTGAGTGCTTTGCTCCACATGGATCCTGTTTAACATCCTGGCTGTTTTACACCGGTTTTCTTCTACAGACACTTTTTCCTACATCTCGGGGACTTTCCTTGCCGCTATGTCACCATCAAAACGGAACTCTGAGATGGTGAACAAGCTCGACCAGTTTCATCGCACTGACAAAGATGGCGGATCTGTGGCAGCCTCAGAGGCAAATCAGCCTGATTCCGCAGCGGAGCACCCGTCAGCTGACACTACCGAAGCTACTTCAAGCCATTTCTAACTACCAAAATCTATTAAGTCCTGAGCAATTTGGTTGATTTATGGAAATAAAAAATAAGGTGTGACCAGGAGCAACAAGTAAGGATTGAAATGTAATTATGCTAACCTGCATCTAAGTAAATGAGATAAGGAATGTGATGGGCTTGTATGGGTAACATCTGTATTTTTAACTCTGGCTTCAGTATTAGCCCCAATGTTCTTTAAATCCTGTAGACAGTGGTGTATTTAGGTTTGGGGCTGCACTAGGCAAGACAAAACTCGGGCGCCCCCCCATACACTAAATTTACCCCACCTGGCTGTGGTCTCAGGTGGGCTCTGCAGGATCTGTGGTGGTCTCTACAGGATTTGTGGTGGGCTCTGCGGGGTCTCAGGTGGGCTCTGTGGGGTCTCAGGCTGCTAAGCCCACCATAGCCCCCGCAGAGCCCACCACAGATCCTGCAAAGCCCCCTGAGACCCGACAAAGCCCCCCACAGATCCTGCAGCATCTCAGGGGGGTTGTGCAGGATCTGTGGTGGGCTCTGCGGGGTCTCAGGTGGGCTCTGCAGGATCTGTGGTGGGCTCTGCGGGGTCTCAGGTGGGCTCTGCAGGATCTGTGGTGGGCTCTGCGGGGTCTCAGGTGGGCTCTGCAGGATCTGTGGTGGGCTCTGCGGGGTCTCAGGTGGGCTCTGCAGGATCTGTGGTGGGCTCTGCGGGGTCTCAGGTGGGCTCTGCAGGATCTGTGGTGGGCTCTGCGGGGTCTCAGGTGGGCTCTGCAGGATCTGTGGTGGGCTCTGCGGGGTCTCAGGTGGGCTCTGCAGGATCTGTGGTGGGCTTTGCTAGCACAGTCCTCTTACCTTGCATGGCCTGACCTCTTTGGAACACGTCCTCCTCATCCTTGGCACCCGACACGCCGCCCGACTGGAGCTGCCGCCCTGCCGGAATCTGCCGCCCGAGGCAAACGCCTTGTTTGCCTCGCGGCAGATACGCCCCTGCCTGTAGACTAAATGAAAATCGTAACTACAACATTCCAGAGTCAAACACAATGTTTGTTTGTTCTGCAGTGTATTCTTATGCATGGCAAATTAAGTTTGAACTGGTAGAAAATATCAAATTCAACAAGGTAGCACTGTATGCATGTCAGCAAAGGTAACTATAATATTATGTTATCATTTTGGTGCAGGGACATGAAGGTTTCTCCTTTTTTTTTTAAGCCATTTGACTGAACACATTATTTTGACTCAGGGTGTCAGGTGCTGTCACTGAATTTTCTAGAGACAAGTGGAGTCACAGGATTGTAGGGGGAAGGGGCATGCTGTTACAGGCAACAGAGCTGGTAGTGGAGCCTTGTTTTGTGTTGGAAAAGTGTAGTGACAGTAAGATCAGAGCTGTCAATCAAGAGTCCGTCTCCTTTTCAGAGCGTTGTCAGGAATGAAGAGGGGTTAGCTGTCAAAGTCTGTATCTCAGGTTCTACTACACACAGAAGCATGGGGTAAAATGCAAGGTATACTGTACTAGTTAGGTGTCTGAGCTGTGAAAAGTTATACAACATGAGACTTCTTCTTTAAAGCGGAAGTGAAGTCTTTTATTTAAAATTTGCTGACAGGCAGGTTTTTTAGGGCAGAAAAGACTGTCAGCAAATTTTATTTTCTGTGCACTGAGCCGTGCATGTGCAGCTCAGTGCACAGGTTCGACAAGGTCTTATGCAAAAATGAAGTATGTCCCCGGGAGTTATATCATCTCGGCCCAGCCAACTAAGAGGCCGGAGACAATAAAATCAGAAGAAGACTGGGTAAAGATGTATGTGCCGACTGGCAGAAGGGAGTGTGGACAGCACACCACAGGAGGTGATTGCCTACAGGGTAAGTTGGCCATAATGTGCTAATATGCTGTGCATACTATCACATTATGACTAAAACCTAAAACTTTCACTTCTGCTTAAAGCCCAACTGTACTTTCAGTTTAGGGCAGGTTCACACCATTTTCTGGACCAGATCTGGAATGCAGTGCATTGCGCTTTGCCATGTTTTTGCTGTGTTTTTTTTTTAATATATCATTTGATTGACAAAGCAGAGAAAGTCACGGGTCCAGACCCGTCATACAAATGTCAAACATTTATACAACATAATATAGCATAAAATAAACAAGTTAGACATATATCAGCAAGTAACATCCAACCAGAAACCATCACAATCGGATTCTCAGGAGGGGTACCAACCCCCCTATGGTGACTATGGGTGAAATATATATCACAGGTATGGTATACAGCAGATTATATTGGAATCAGGTACCAAGAGAGCACGCCACCAAGTGTGTGTGTACAGGGTGAGGTCACGAGGTCTTAAAGAACATCTAAGGCTCCTAAGGATCATGCCACCGTAGACCTAAGATACCACTCTGTATATTTGGAACAATAACATCAACTCTTTCAGCTGTTCAGGGGGTAGCTCATTCAAAAGAAACGAGGACCACGTGATAAAAAATTGTTTAGTGTGAGCATGGGTAAACTGGGCCTCTAACTTATCTAGTGCCATCAATTTATGGAGAAGTTCCTTCAGGGTCGCTAGGGAGGGTGGGGAGGGTAGCAGCCAATTTATCAGTATGGCTTTTTTGTCCGCCAGAAGACATAAGTGCTCCCATTGTGACATATGTCTAGGGGTGGGTAATGAGGTGGAAGGAGTGAATGCAATAAATAAACACATATCCGGAGAATATGACCTCTGGTTACCCGACGTAGCATTCATGTAGGACAGGACTGAGGACCAGAATCGTTGAATAGTGGGACATAACCAGATCAAGTGATCTAAATCGGGATATCCCGCTTGACATTTAGGGCAAGCGGTAAGTCAATGTGGGGGAGTATTAGTGTACCTGAGATTGAAGGCGTAGAAAGCTCTATGTATTAGTTTAAACTGGATCTCCCTCCATGTTTCGCAAATGATAGCCTTTCTGAGTGCCAGCCATCCCTGAAGAAGCAAGTGGTCAGCCTCCTCCACAGACATCTGGAAGAGTTTTGCCCATCTGATAACATGATTGGGAAACACCGAGGGAGAGGCGGAGTGGATAGAAAATCTAATGTTGGAGAGAATGTTGGATAGGGAGAGTTTCTGAGATGGGGAGGACAAAAGTCCATAGAAAGACGTGTGCGAAGTCAGAGACCATGGTGGTGGGAGATTGGTGGTGATAAAGTGTCAGACTTGGGCATACTGGAGAAAGTGATTATAGGAAATTTTGAAGGTGGATTGCAATTCCTTGAAGGGCATACAGATACCCTGAGGAGTCAATAGATCTTGTATAGTACGAACGCCCCTTGTGCTCCACAATGAAAAAACAATAGAATCCCTACCTGGAGAAAAGACCGGCGAAGACATGAGGGGCATCAGAGGAGAAATCACCCCCGGAATCCGAAATAGCTTTCGGACTTCTCTCCAGGTAACTATGGTGTCTCTCAGGAGAATGTTATTTTTGACATGGGGTGGAAGGTCTTTCCATACCCAAATAAGGACCAGGGCGCCACCACATGTTGTTCTAAGGGGGTATCGGTGAAGTGTGTGGTGTCATGCACCCAGTCTCTGGCGTGTCGAAATAGACTGGCCAGGTTGTACAGCCTTATGTCAGGTAGATTTGCTCCCAATAGTAGGGTGGGTTTCTGTAGTTTGCCTAGGGCAATACGGGGGCGTTTTCCCCTCCAAATGAACTTAGCAAAGGCTCTGTACAGCATGCGGATATCTTGGTGCTTAATGAGTAGAGGTATAGTCTGCATAGGGTACAGCAGACTTGCAAAGCTGATCATGCGAATCAAGTGGCATCTACCCAGTATGGAAAGAGGGAGGTCACGCCACTTTTGTAATTCCTGAATGATTTTCTTAAATAAGGGGACATAATTTAAATGGTATAAGTCTGTGGCTCGCACGGAAATTTGGATGCCTAGGTAAGTTAAAGAGCGTCGCTGAATTTGTAAGTTGATGTCAGGCGGCCTTTGCTGTGTTTTTACAGCGATTTGGCATTCAGGAGGTTTTTTTTAAGCTTAACATGGTCTTACAGGTGCGTTCCAGTGCTTTTGTATGCATTTGTGATGCGTTTCTATGCATTCCAGTACATTCCAGACCAGACAAAATAAGACAAGCAGTTTTTTTCTGGTCTGGAACGGACTGCGCTGATGTGAACAGAGGCCAGAAATAGCATAGGGATGCATTAGGATGCATTTTGGGTCCGGAAACAATCTGGTCTGGTCTGGAGATTAAAGTGACACTAAACTCAGGAGTTAAATCTTAAAAATACATTCAAGTACCTTAACTATACCTTAACAAAAAGTTTAAAAAATTGTCCTTCCTTCTGGAGGGTGGCTACTTTTGTTCCCCATGGTCCCTGTGTGTGTTGTAAAGTATCTCACGTAGCTCAAGCTTGCTCACGTGATTGACTACAATCTTGCATTTTGTTTTGAGATTGCAGCCCATCATAGGAGTGAGTTTGGACCGGTGACTACTAAACAACACATGTAGGGACCATGGGGAACAAAAGTAGCCAACCTCCAGAAGGAAGGACAGTGTCAACACCAATTTAGAGACGATTTAAGGATCTACAGCTGACTGATACACAAATAAGGTACAGTATTGTTAATAGTTAGGGTACTTGAATGCATTTTTAAGGTTTAACTTCTGAGTGTAGTGTCACTTTAAATTACAAAATGGCTTGGCAACAATTATATACAGTATGTTATATGATTTCTTTTAGGATTTTTTTATTTTTTTTAAGTGGAGTTAGCCTTTAAATCTAAAATTGCTCATGTCATTTAGTCCTAATTGGTAGCTGTTATAAGTCGAATTCATTTTTCGCATCTGGTATTAAATTACTTACCAATTTCAACCGGCACATGTACACATTATAAAAGGGATTTAATAGCTTTTTAATAATACACAACAGCATTACTATAGAAATTGTTTTATTTGTTTCCCTTTAATGCTGAAGTCACATGTTTTCACAGTGATGCAATGCCTTAATGCATATGGGTTAACGTGTGTTATTTCATGCATTAACGTGCATTGCGTTAAGGCAGCCCAGTCAAATGAATGGGTTGGCAATGCACCAAAACATTCAAGAAAACAGACATGCACCATTTTTGGCAAGATCAACAATATTTGTAACATTTCTGCCTCTTACTATAAAGGTTCTTGTTCTCATAGCTGCAAATCTACATCAAAAAGTGGTGTGGTCTTTAAACCATGCAAAGGACAGTTTTAAATCTGCCCAGCATAGGGAATATGTTTTATATCATTAATCCTATCATTACCTATCAATTACCCTATCATTAATTTAAAACTTGCTCATAGAAATACCCTGAAAAGACCATACATCACTCTATTCAAGAGGAATGGCCCCTTAAAGTTTGCTTGGAAACGAACACTTTCATGACGATCCTTTTGGTCACACCATGATTTCACTGGTTCCCCCTTCCACCCTTCTTATCAGTAAAGAAAAACAATATTGACATGGAGATCAGCAGAATTAACCAGTGAGAGTACCCAAATGAGAAAATTATTCACCATGTGAAGCACACATTGGCAAACATAGTTAAATGGAACTTGAGCCCTCCTATTTAGGAATGCTGGGGTGCATGAGACACCTTTTGCAGATGATACATAACACGAAAGAGGGAATTTTGATAGCTAGTTGAGACTCTAATTTGGTCACCTATTTATATATTGACTTTCAGCTGGGACCAGGGTGCCCTCTCAGTTGGACATTACCTAATCCAGACAACTCAGGGATTTGCTTCATTGCTATTATTTAGTTGCACCCTTACACATCTGAATTCACCCACTACTCAATCCCACAATTATTTTTCCTAAATTGACCATATTTTTCTTTTCCATCCTGATTTGCCAGGCTTGGCACAAGCCTCCATTCTCCCCACCCCCTGGACTAACCATAGTAGCACTGTTATCAAGATTTGCTCCTGTACGACCAGGCCCACATTCCAGTGGATGTTTTAGGACTCCCTGCTTAGTGACCCTAGTATCGCCTTAATCACTGAGTAAGCTATTAGTAATACTTTCTGCCTAATACCCCATCAGTAATTATTGCAATCACTTATGGGAAGTCCACAAAGCTGCACTTTAAGGGGTGCTAATTCAACAGGCTTTTCAAAAGAAGAAAAATAGATAATGCAAGATTTAAGAGATAGAATCAGAATTAGCTTGTCTTCTCACTTTAAATCAGATCAGAACTCTACATATTGGAAAGGAATTGAACCTGCATCGCAGTCACCAGGCAGAAAGCAGGCTTCACTGGGTACAACATAAAATTTAAGGGGAACAAACCTGACTGCCTGTTAGCCACCACATTAAGAATCCCAGACCATGCCTACAAACCGTGTTAGCTTGGAAATGCAAATGGTTCCCTCATCTCTAACTCCCCAAAAATCCTTCCGATTTTTGTTCTCATTTAGCGACTCTATATTCTGCACCTACACCCCTGAACATGCAACATGTAGAGGAATTCCTGGTTAAATTGTTCATACCATCTTTGTGGTCTACTACTCTCTAGTCTCTTTAGATTCAGAGATAAGCCCACTGGAAAAAACACTGCAAAATAAAAGCCTGGATGGTTTCACAGCTGGTTATTAGAAAAAAAATTATCCCCAGTTATTGCCATATCTGGCTAATATATTTCATGCTGCGCGCGAGGGAGGCACATTTCAGTGTCTATATGCATGCTCCCAAAGCCTATTGTAGACTTTACATCTTGGTCTAATGACCTCCCAATTTCTCTTATAAATATTGACATCAAGCTCCTGGCTAAAATTGGCTTAATCTCAGCCTGGGCACCTTGATCGCTGGCAATCAGGTGGGATTTTTCAGCAGAGGCCGGAGGCTGATAATATCTGTTGTGTATTCCTTTTGTCACACATGATAAGATGAGAGCATTCCCCTAATATTCCTCTCATTAGATTTAAAATAGGCATTTGATCTCCTTTTGTAGGATTATCTTTTCTTAGTATTACAAAAATTGGGTTTTGATCAATATTTTGTGTCGTCAGTTAAAGCATTGTACTGCAACCAGACCACACATGTGCGTTATACTCTGTACCAGGCAAATTACCTTCCTCTCTACAGGAATCTTTTGAAGTCCTAGAATGATTACAGTATTTCCTGAATGCCTTAATTCTTGTACTATATGAGGGTTCTGCCCATGTTTACCCCTTGCTTGAATTTATGAGCCCTATAGAATTGGGTATCATACCTTATCTGGCATAAAAAGAGATTGCAAGTGTCAAAGTTGGTGTTGTTTCACCTTCAGGGCTTGTTCACACGATTTTCTGGTCCAGATCTGGAGCAGATCTGCAGACGCGGTGCTATGCTTGCAATGCATATATTGTTTTTACCACGTTTTTGAAGCGTTCCAGTTTTTAAAAAAAAAAGTTTTAAAAAAGTAGGGCTGTCAGTATGTTAGCTGCAGTGTGGTGCATTTTCGGCGCGTTTTTGACGCGTTCGTGCATATCCGGACCGGACAAAATGTGACATACAGTATTTTCTCTGTCCGGACCGGAACGGAGTGCGCACGTGAGAACTGTAGCCCATAAAACACATAGGGATACATTGGGATGCATTTTGGGTGCAGGAGAGCACCGTTCTGGTCCGGACACAATCCGGACGTCGTGTGAACAAGCCATCGGCCCTTTGAAGGTCTTAGTCTACCTCACATATACAAATACTGTTATGTGGCCCAGATAGGGTGAATCTCACTAGAGCATGGAACTCATGACATCCCTCATATGTGTATCTATAGAGGCGTATCTCAACAACCCACAAATAACAACCTTTTATGGTTGCCACCTCCTTGGCAATCTCATGTATCCAATCCTATTATGGCTCATTCTTTGAAGTATATGCTTTAATTAGCATATATTAAAGCATATAGGAGTCTCACAGATACATCTAAACCTTGGCATATTTTTTTTTAAATTAAACTCTTTTCTGTGCACATAATGCAAAAATGAAGCTAACACCAACACAGATTACAGAGCATGACAGTCAGTGTGTTGCATACTCCTGACCACTACATTCTGTATGTTGTGCATATGTTTCATACTCCTGACCACAGCATTCTGTGCTGTGCATTACATACTTCTGACTGCTGAATTCTGTATATTGTGCTGTAATTTGCACACTCTTGACCGCTGTACTCTCAACATAACAAAGCAGTGGACAGGATTACTTAACACACAGCACAGGGGGTACTGTTCACATGTATGTGATGTATGGCTCTAAGTGCAGAGTTCAAGGGTCCTTCCTTAGCACCAATTCAGCCAACCCAAACAAAAATTCCCCTCTCCCTCTTACCCCCTCCCCCCAGCACAAATCTGCATCACATTTCCTCCCAGCATCTCACTGTTCCCACCTCCCAAGCAAAAACCTCCTTATAGCAAAAATCACCCCCAAGGAAAAATCCCCTCACCCCCAGGGAAAATCTCCTTTCAAGCAAAATTACCCCCTCGAAAAAGTTCTCCCCTCCCAATAAA
>NW_017306626.1:668740-676503 GCF_000935625.1 Nanorana parkeri | reverse complement strand
AACCCCCCCCCCCCCCCCCCAAAAAAAAATCCTTCCACAGACAAATGTGTACTGTATATTACAAGGATTTTAACACATTTACAGCAGATCCTCACTTGCCTTTGTTCTGTAGATACTGATTTAGTCTCTTCCATTCCCTTTCTGAAAGTGAGATGGTCTACCTATATTGTAATCAGTAGATCGGTCTCTGTACTGCAACAAGGAAAGCTGCAACCCAGCATCCATTTATAGGTCCACGGACAGACTGTATCTCATCAAAGATGAAACTCCTGGAGGGTATACCGAGACATGGGGGGTATACACAGACCACACCAACAATGTACTGTTGCCATGGCTGCAAGAAGAGAACTTTAAAGCATTTCCAGAAAGTTTTATTCGGATGTAGATTATAATGTATTATAATTTAATAACAATGTATTACAAAGTGCAGCAATATTATATTCTGTTTTATTAATCACTAATAAAAGCAGAGTTTTCTTAACGCTAACACTAAATAAAACTGAAGATCACACTACTCCAGTGGATGTAAAATGACATAAAGAGGCTTAGAGTAGACTGCTGCAAAATGCAGACCTGAAAGGTGAATTGTAATACTTCTTTAAAACTAAAACTAAAGTGAGTAACATCCTTTTTATTTCCAGTGACTTGTTAGAAACAAATAACACACTGTCATTACAAAGAACAACAAACATTTAACAATAACCAGTCACAAATTTAAACTACTATAAATATTTTAAGTGTCATTCCAAACCAGTTTCTTTTTCATTAATGGAGTTGTAAAAAATATATACTCTCAGGCTAGTGTTCATTTTGTCATGTAGAGATTTGGTTTGAAATAGCACCAGCATCCCCTTGTGGTGGACTCTAGTACTTTACTACCATGCTCTTGAATAAATCGCTTTCTTTATTATTTTGTGCTCAGGATATTTATATAATTCCTGACCCAGGCACATTCACCAGCATAGATTTATTGTATTTACCTCATATTCAGTAAAGTAAAGTAGGCAAAGTGTTTGCAATCTGCAGAAAATATTTAGAAATATCATGAATAATAATAAAAATAAAAGGATGAGATTAAAAAAAAAAAAGTTTTGTTTCTGAGGTCACTAATAGGAAGAATAACATGACACAGGAGGTAAAAGCTATCTGTAGGGAAAATGGCAAAACAAAACCAACACAAAAAAGAGGAAACCATTTACCCGCGTCAGCAAGTTGTCTGTTACCGCTCCTTTTTGGAACAAAGAAATGTAATTGAATTTCATACAGAGATGATTATCATCATAGGATAATGTATATATAATGTGGAAGGGGAAGTTGCACAAAAGCTGCACAGGGTAAAAATGCCTTGCGTTCTGGTACTTTACCTCCCTGTGGTGAGAGGGCTGCTAGTGGGAGCACAATCTGTGGCACCTAGACAACTAGACATCCCTCCATTATGTTAAAGCTCTCCTTCAACTTCTGCCACTCTGTTAGGGGTGCAGGAAAATGTATGAGAGTGTACTTATGGACTAGAATCACCTTCCACGGTTGCTTCAGACTTCAGGAAAAGTTGGGTTGAATCATACCCATAAAACTATAGTAAAAGGTTCCTCATAATTTGCAAAAACAATAGCCTACACAAAGCCGGTAAAGCCCTATTCCTACAAAGGAAGAGAGCATAATTCTTTACTCCAGATAAGAATGTTGTAAATGGCACTCATGTATAAAACCTTGTACATAAAGGCTGAAGGTTAGGACTCATGGCCATCAGTCCTGGGAACAGGCAGGGTAGGAAGATCTGGTCTGGAGCTAGTGATACAATCACCGCTCATGCACTTCCACTGGTTTACCTGGTGGTAGATATGGTCAGATGCTTCTACCTACTTACATATGTGAAAGCCAACAGTGGCTATTTACGCATTTCAGTGATATGCGTCTTTCTCAGTCTGACAACAGACTGGACTAAGCAATAATAAATACCTAATTGATTGGTGGGTCACTACTCGAATTACGGAAATGATCCTAAACTTACTGGGAAGACTGTAAAAACTCTGACAACACAGTAGAAAAATCATGACTAATATGGGCTGTTACTTAATACAATTGTTCCACAATGAAAAAGGTCAAATCCAATCTTGATACCCTTTTTAAAGAAACCTCAGAAAATTCATAGAAACAATGCAAGCAATCACCATCCAAAGTGAAAAAGAAACATACCGTGCAGCCAATTCTGCAAAGTGCAGAGAAACTGTACACAAAGACGATGATGATTACCGTCTAATCCTTTTGTATGGTATTTTTTTGTAATTGTACTCTCTCCGTATATGTTGTAAAGTGCTGTACAAACTGCTTGTGCTATATAAATCCTGAAAAATAATAATAATAAAAATAAACTCCAACAAAGTAAAATAAGAAAGAAAAGAATTGTAGGAAGGGTTTATAATTCCAATGAGATTGATAAAGATATTCTGGAATTTCAACAAACTTATCTTATATATATATAAATTAAAAATGGGGAAAATAGTGATACTAAAAAGGGACAGAATATGGCCCGGGTCATACAATTTGTCACACAATTGATCAATAAAAAACAAATCAGTTATCCTGAAGAAAGTAATGTTTTTAGGAAGTCTAGATGTGTACACAATTGAATAGTTGCTATAGTTGGATACAGGGTAAGAGATCACTTAACACACTTCAGGAAATTTATATTAGACATGTAAATTTTGTTTTGTTCCAATTGGATATTTGAACGTATTTCATAAAATTCGAACATTTGAATGCATCCGAATTTCCGAATACGGATGCATCCTATTGCCAATGAATCCGAATGTTCCTTTAGCAAAAATTCAAATCCACCCGAATTTCATTCAGAAAAAAACTGAATCAGACATGTGACTGTTCTCTGGCCAATCAGAGGGCTTTTTTGGCTGTTGGGGGTTGCATTACAGGCACGGTTATGTGACTTCATGTTGTGGATCTTTCCAAAACAAAAATTCAGGAGCATATGAAATGTGAATAACGAACCGAAACGAGTTTCGGATCCGAAATCCAAAAAACAAAAGAAATAAATCTCTATGTACCAGGTTTTATACATAAGTGCAATATACATTTTAATGTAAAGTGATAAACTCTGAAACTTTTTTCATTAATTAATTCAGATCAAACAAATATGCAAATATGCAGATCAAACAAATATGCAGTGCCCAGCAACGTATTTCTTTGTCTACTTTATAAAGGTTTGATGATAGACATTTTTTGAATTTGGATGAGTCAGTTGGCTGATAAACTAAAGGTAAATAGGCTGTTCACTTTAAAAGGGAATTTGCACTCTGCAGCGGAATTTTTCCCTTAGTTTAGGGAATGAGGTAAAATTCTACTAACTTCCATTACGCAATCATGTGTAAGTAAAAGCACTGCTTTTTTTTCTTCATGTTCCTTGTACAAGATTGGGTATTCTTTGCAAATGGAAATTTTACCACATTCACTAAGCTATGAAAAACCTCCCCTGCAAAGTGCAAAAGTCAAGTGAACAGTCTAATTGCCTTTAGTAAATCAACCCCCAGTGTGTGGAGAATCATACATTGTTATTGGATGAATGAGGTTAGTGCTTCCTTTGTGGGTTGAGCAGCTATACACTACGCAGAGTACAAAATAGATAATTTCTCAAACTCTGACAGAAGCCCATGATTTGGGGGCAGATCTTTACTGGATTGTGTATAGTATTCAAAAGACAAGTTTGAGCCATTCTATCCAAACTAGAAGTGGGTACCAAGGATTGTGTCCCTTCTTGAGGGCTGTACTGTACTACGTTTCCTGAAGCTGGCTGTACAGTTTCATCATTGTAAGTCCTAAAACAAAGGAAGAGGCAAACAAAAAAGATGATACACAAATATAAAAAGTATATCTAAAACAAAAAAATCAAAAATACTAAGTAACTAGAAAATTATGTTTTGTCTTTATTGTATGCTTTGGTGTAAACCATCAAAAGCTTAACACAAAACCCCACAAAATATTTAAATAACATATTAATTCAAACCATTCATGTGATTGATTAATTTAACAGTTTGCATTGTTAGATATACCTTATGCACAATTTGAATTTTTCACTGCCAATTCTAGTTACTTGGTTTAGCTTTGGAGTTTGACAATAATTGTATAATAGTGTATTATACAATAGAATAAAAATGCTTTTTCACAGACGGCAGCGTAAAGTAAGAAAGTTATACAATTCAAAAAGTATATACAGTAATACCTTGGTTTACAAGTAACTTGGTTTGAGAGCGTTTTGCAAGACAAGCAAACATTTCTGAAACATTTTGCCTTGATATACAAGCAATGTCTTGCAATAAGAGCAAAATTTTGTGGAAAAGCACCACCCGAATAAGGCTGTAGCAGTGCGAGCGATGAGACTGTTTAACGACAACACAATGTCACATTGGATAGATTCCTTGTTAAGGTTTCACGAAATGAAAAAGATGATCAGTGATTCCGTTAGTGAAAGTCGTGCTACACAATAATCCTCCTCTCTCTTGTCCCCCTCACACCAGCCACAAAGGTACCGGTAATTGGTTTATTTTTCTTTATATTTTATACAGTATTATATTACAGTACAGTATTGTAATCATTTTTATATGAATATTTTTGGGTTGTGGAACGAATCATTTGAATTTCCATTATTTACTATGGGGAAGTTCGCTTTGATATACAAGTGCTTTGGATTACAAGCATGCTTCCGGAACGAATTATGCTCTTAAACCAAGGTATTACTGTACTGTATTTAGCTGCTGACAGAGCAGCTTTGTGACCTTTAGAAAACATGCATGCTCATCAGTAACTTTAGTACTCAACAAAGCACTCAGAGTTGACCATTTACCTTTGCAATTACTGTATATCCTGCACTTGTTCTTCGTTCATTGTCCTTTATGGGATGAAAGTTATTGCAAGCAACATCTACTTTATATTGGTTTGATTTTACTACATTTTAAAGGTATAATGTTTAGATAGATAGATAGATAGATAGATAGATAGATAGATAGATAGATAGATAGATAAATAAAGGCCACTCACTATCTATCTATCTATCTATCTATCTATCTATCTATCTATCTATGTGCTGAAACATGCTTGTACTGCATACTCACACCTCCCAGCACCGGTGCCGTACTGCACATTTCCCAGGGCTGGAATGAGTGGGGAGTGCTGCATGTTGTTACGCCACTCTCATTTCCACCCACAATTCATCACTTCCTGTCCTCTCATCACTTCCACCAAGGAACCAAAAGCAGTTAGGTGGAACATGAGCTCCTCCCTCCTTTTGCCAGAACTCACTTCTGGGCAGGGGTGCCTAAGAGCCTGGTACTGGTCAGCATGGGGCTAGGGTGCTTTGAGGAAGGCCCCCATTTTTTGGGGACCCCAAAGCACCCCACAGCACTAAAGAGCATGTGCACTCGCATCAGCATAGCAGAAGCGCTGCTTGAGGAGGGGGAACATGCTGGGTTTTTACAGTGTTTTACTAAAGTTAAAAAAAATGACACATAAAAAATAACCATGGAAGTGATGAACCTGTATTAAAAACACAGGTTCAGCACTTTCCATAAGCTAAGAACCCACATTTTCAAAGAAAAGAAGCACTTTAAAATACACATATCCCACTTTAAACCAGGGAATAGTTAAATATTATGACTGACTAATGTTGGACAAATTTCAGAATGAATCTACATTCACTGAGTTAGCACTTTCCCATTGAAGAGCAGAGGTTGAAAGAATCCTGTTTGATAACATTTTCCCATGGGCAAATCCTGTTTGATGTTCCATTTTAGAAGGGTAAATCTTGTTTTAAAATAGACAAAAAACACTGTGATAAATAGAGAGAATGTGAAAGATCGAATCTTGGTTGAAAAATGGGTGAATGTGGTGCACATTTTATGTCAAATCATTGACCAAATATACCCTGTGGATTTAGAAACTGTAATCTTAAGTGTAGGCTGCAGTACACCTGCAAGAGTAGTTCCCACAGTCTAATAGGAATTCAGTGTTACAGCATACACTTAAGTCCTGGATGCACAAATTAAAACTTCATCCACATTTAGGCACTGCAATGAGCCATGCAAGCTAGCAGGTCAATAGAATGCTTTCTCTACAGACCTAGCTTGTGGAAAGGTCAATATTAAAGAAGATATTCACTGAATAATCTGGAATCTAACCCATGCTGTAGATTGCAATGATGTTTTAAAGTTTTTTGCAAATATATCTGTTTATATTCTGTAGTCATGAAAAAATCAAAGGACAACAGGGATCAGAAAAATTAAGGTGCAGAAGTTGAAGCAAACAATTACAGGAATCTCTCTCAGCATTTTTTGGTTGCACGGCTGAAAATGATGGCAAAATTATCCTAACTCAACTTCAAATCAGTGCTTGTGAGCAACAAATGTAAACCTTTTAGACAAGTGCCTTACTTAATACAGTGATTTCAACAAAGATAGTAGACAACAAAAGGGTATATCCCATGCTCACAAGAAATGTAATTCTCACAGGTAGTTGATCCTGTAAACTAATGCTTTTTTATTATCATTTTTGCACTGTATCTCCTTTCCATTACTGCAGTATTTCAGCTCAACAGCAGCGCCTATCCTGATTCTGGCGTCTTTATTGAGTATTACTTTCTATCACTTATTGTTGGTAGAATACGTTTCATTTATGCAACTGGAGCTTGGAATCCCCCTGATCCCACCTCTGAATTTCCTAATAAATCACAAAATGCGCTATAGTCCAATGTTCTGTGTGATGTTCCTGACAATAAATCCTCCACACAGTTTTCTGTGTTCTACATATAATCTTAGAGAATACAGTAACAAAATAATAGTTTGAGGTCCTACACTAAAAGAATAACAGTAGTGCTTCTACCTAATATTCTTTAAAGCCTACAGCAGATTTGTACAAAGTAGCTATAAGGAAGCAGCTAACAGCTTGAAGGCAATGCATAGTATTTCTGAATGTACTGTATTTTTTTTTACAAATGTCCTTTCCTTTAAAAAGAAGTTCTCTAAACTGCTACGCAACGTTTACAATTATTTGGAAGATTCCCATATGCATGGGCGAGATGATATCCTAATAACTGTAGTCCAAATAAGCCACAAAAGAAAAGGGACAATGTATCCAATTCAAAAGATGTAAGTCCACACTAACTGTACGTCCTGAGCTGCCAATCTAATATGGCACCCTGTTACACAGTTGTCCCATTATTGGATGCTCCATAACCAGCGATCCCACTCCAAAGATGTATAGCCATATTAACTGTACCCTTAAGATACCCTATAAATCCAATCTATTAGGGATGCACAGACACCAGTGGCGATACTTGGCATTTTCACAAGAACTACCAGGGTTGCAGCTGGGACCTGGCTCTGTCACTCCACCACTATCCTGAAATCATTAGTTTCTATTGTTTTAGAAAAACTGTGACATGACAATAAACAAGAAGGTATCAGTAATTGGCATCTTGGAGGACAAGTATTAGTACTTGTACTTGGTGTGGGAAAATGGTATAGGTGCATCCCTAATAGATATATAGATCTATGGATCTATATATCTATAGATCTATATATTTATAGATCTATAGATATATATATATATATGTACACCCCTCACATTTTTGTAAATATTTTATTATATCATTTCATGTGACGACACAGAAGAAATGACACTTTGCTACAATGTAAAGTAGTGAGTGTACAGCTTGTATATCAGTGTAAATTTGCTGTCCCCTCAAAATAACTCAACAC
>NW_017306626.1:664738-668703 GCF_000935625.1 Nanorana parkeri | reverse complement strand
CCACCCGAATAAGGCTGTAGCAGTGCGAGCGATGAGACTGTTTAACGACAACACAATGTCACATTGGATAGATTCCTTGTTAAGGTTTCACGAAATGAAAAAGATGATCAGTGATTCCGTTAGTGAAAGTCGTCCTACACAATAATCCTCCTCTCTCTTGTCCCCCTCACACCAGCCACAAAGGTACCGGTAATTGGTTTATTTTTCTTTATATTTTATACAGTATTATATTACAGTACAGTATTGTAATCATTTTTATATGAATATTTTTGGGTTGTGGAACGAATCATTTGAATTTCCATTATTTACTATGGGGAAGTTCGCTTTGATATACAAGTGCTTTGGATTACAAGCATGCTTCCGGAACGAATTATGCTCTTAAACCAAGGTATTACTGTACTGTATTTAGCTGCTGACAGAGCAGCTTTGTGACCTTTAGAAAACATGCATGCTCATCAGTAACTTTAGTACTCAACAAAGCACTCAGAGTTGACCATTTACCTTTGCAATTACTGTATATCCTGCACTTGTTCTTCGTTCATTGTCCTTTATGGGATGAAAGTTATTGCAAGCAACATCTACTTTATATTGGTTTGATTTTACTACATTTTAAAGGTATAATGTTTAGATAGATAGATAGATAGATAGATAGATAGATAGATAGATAGATAGATAGATAAATAAAGGCCACTCACTATCTATCTATCTATCTATCTATCTATCTATCTATCTATCTATGTGCTGAAACATGCTTGTACTGCATACTCACACCTCCCAGCACCGGTGCCGTACTGCACATTTCCCAGGGCTGGAATGAGTGGGGAGTGCTGCATGTTGTTACGCCACTCTCATTTCCACCCACAATTCATCACTTCCTGTCCTCTCATCACTTCCACCAAGGAACCAAAAGCAGTTAGGTGGAACATGAGCTCCTCCCTCCTTTTGCCAGAACTCACTTCTGGGCAGGGGTGCCTAAGAGCCTGGTACTGGTCAGCATGGGGCTAGGGTGCTTTGAGGAAGGCCCCCATTTTTTGGGGACCCCAAAGCACCCCACAGCACTAAAGAGCATGTGCACTCGCATCAGCATAGCAGAAGCGCTGCTTGAGGAGGGGGAACATGCTGGGTTTTTACAGTGTTTTACTAAAGTTAAAAAAAATGACACATAAAAAATAACCATGGAAGTGATGAACCTGTATTAAAAACACAGGTTCAGCACTTTCCATAAGCTAAGAACCCACATTTTCAAAGAAAAGAAGCACTTTAAAATACACATATCCCACTTTAAACCAGGGAATAGTTAAATATTATGACTGACTAATGTTGGACAAATTTCAGAATGAATCTACATTCACTGAGTTAGCACTTTCCCATTGAAGAGCAGAGGTTGAAAGAATCCTGTTTGATAACATTTTCCCATGGGCAAATCCTGTTTGATGTTCCATTTTAGAAGGGTAAATCTTGTTTTAAAATAGACAAAAAACACTGTGATAAATAGAGAGAATGTGAAAGATCGAATCTTGGTTGAAAAATGGGTGAATGTGGTGCACATTTTATGTCAAATCATTGACCAAATATACCCTGTGGATTTAGAAACTGTAATCTTAAGTGTAGGCTGCAGTACACCTGCAAGAGTAGTTCCCACAGTCTAATAGGAATTCAGTGTTACAGCATACACTTAAGTCCTGGATGCACAAATTAAAACTTCATCCACATTTAGGCACTGCAATGAGCCATGCAAGCTAGCAGGTCAATAGAATGCTTTCTCTACAGACCTAGCTTGTGGAAAGGTCAATATTAAAGAAGATATTCACTGAATAATCTGGAATCTAACCCATGCTGTAGATTGCAATGATGTTTTAAAGTTTTTTGCAAATATATCTGTTTATATTCTGTAGTCATGAAAAAATCAAAGGACAACAGGGATCAGAAAAATTAAGGTGCAGAAGTTGAAGCAAACAATTACAGGAATCTCTCTCAGCATTTTTTGGTTGCACGGCTGAAAATGATGGCAAAATTATCCTAACTCAACTTCAAATCAGTGCTTGTGAGCAACAAATGTAAACCTTTTAGACAAGTGCCTTACTTAATACAGTGATTTCAACAAAGATAGTAGACAACAAAAGGGTATATCCCATGCTCACAAGAAATGTAATTCTCACAGGTAGTTGATCCTGTAAACTAATGCTTTTTTATTATCATTTTTGCACTGTATCTCCTTTCCATTACTGCAGTATTTCAGCTCAACAGCAGCGCCTATCCTGATTCTGGCGTCTTTATTGAGTATTACTTTCTATCACTTATTGTTGGTAGAATACGTTTCATTTATGCAACTGGAGCTTGGAATCCCCCTGATCCCACCTCTGAATTTCCTAATAAATCACAAAATGCGCTATAGTCCAATGTTCTGTGTGATGTTCCTGACAATAAATCCTCCACACAGTTTTCTGTGTTCTACATATAATCTTAGAGAATACAGTAACAAAATAATAGTTTGAGGTCCTACACTAAAAGAATAACAGTAGTGCTTCTACCTAATATTCTTTAAAGCCTACAGCAGATTTGTACAAAGTAGCTATAAGGAAGCAGCTAACAGCTTGAAGGCAATGCATAGTATTTCTGAATGTACTGTATTTTTTTTTACAAATGTCCTTTCCTTTAAAAAGAAGTTCTCTAAACTGCTACGCAACGTTTACAATTATTTGGAAGATTCCCATATGCATGGGCGAGATGATATCCTAATAACTGTAGTCCAAATAAGCCACAAAAGAAAAGGGACAATGTATCCAATTCAAAAGATGTAAGTCCACACTAACTGTACGTCCTGAGCTGCCAATCTAATATGGCACCCTGTTACACAGTTGTCCCATTATTGGATGCTCCATAACCAGCGATCCCACTCCAAAGATGTATAGCCATATTAACTGTACCCTTAAGATACCCTATAAATCCAATCTATTAGGGATGCACAGACACCAGTGGCGATACTTGGCATTTTCACAAGAACTACCAGGGTTGCAGCTGGGACCTGGCTCTGTCACTCCACCACTATCCTGAAATCATTAGTTTCTATTGTTTTAGAAAAACTGTGACATGACAATAAACAAGAAGGTATCAGTAATTGGCATCTTGGAGGACAAGTATTAGTACTTGTACTTGGTGTGGGAAAATGGTATAGGTGCATCCCTAATAGATATATAGATCTATGGATCTATATATCTATAGATCTATATATTTATAGATCTATAGATATATATATGTATATGTACACCCCTCACATTTTTGTAAATATTTTATTATATCATTTCATGTGACGACACAGAAGAAATGACACTTTGCTACAATGTAAAGTAGTGAGTGTACAGCTTGTATATCAGTGTAAATTTGCTGTCCCCTCAAAATAACTCAACACACAGCCATTAATGTCTAAACCGCTGGCAACAAAAGTGCCATTTGTTGCAATTATCCATTTTCCCTCCCTGGTGTCATGTGACTTGTTAGTGTTACAAGGTCTCAGGTGTGAATGAGGAGCAGGTGTGTTAAATTTGGTGTTATCGCTCCCACTCTCTCATACTGGTCACTGGAAGTTCAATCTGAAGTCAGAAGAAGCTATTTCACACAAAGTACACACATCTTTCTCTGCTGATATGAAAGATCTGTACATAAGTTATTCTAGACCAGGGGTGCCCATAAGGTCGATCGCGATCTACAAGTCGATTGCGTAGCGATCACTGGTAGATCGCCATGTCCCCCCCTCCCGCTGCTTCTCTGGATCCCCGCTGCTCTCCCCAGCGGGGATCCGAGAAGAAGTGAAGGAACCGGTGGCGGGGGAGGGCGGAGGACGGAGCCGCTGTCACAGAACTAATGCAGAGCGGTGAGGAGAGAGAGAGAGGGACGCTCGACCAGGATCTGACAGCCGGCGCCTCTCTCTCCCCTCACTGCTAGTCCGTTCTGTCACAGCGGCTCCG
>NW_017306626.1:662228-663803 GCF_000935625.1 Nanorana parkeri | reverse complement strand
ATTATATCATTTCATGTGACGACACAGAAGAAATGACACTTTGCTACAATGTAAAGTAGTGAGTGTACAGCTTGTATATCAGTGTAAATTTGCTGTCCCCTCAAAATAACTCAACACACAGCCATTAATGTCTAAACCGCTGGCAACAAAAGTGCCATTTGTTGCAATTATCCATTTTCCCTCCCTGGTGTCATGTGACTTGTTAGTGTTACAAGGTCTCAGGTGTGAATGAGGAGCAGGTGTGTTAAATTTGGTGTTATCGCTCCCACTCTCTCATACTGGTCACTGGAAGTTCAACATGGCACCTCATGGCAAAGAACTCTCTGAGGATCTGAAAAAAATAATTGTTGCTCTACATCAGGGGTGCCCACAAGGTCGATCGCGATCTACCAGTCGATCGCGTAGCGATCACTGGTAGATCGCCATGTCCTCTCCTCCCGCTGCTTCTCTGGATCCCCGCTGCTCTCCCCAGCGGGGATCCGAGAAGAAGTGAAGGAACCGGTGGCGGGGGAGGGCGGAGGACGGAGCCGCTGTCACAGAACTAATGCAGAGCGGTGAGGAGAGAGAGAGAGGGACGCTCGACCAGGATCTGACAGCCGGCGCCTCTCTCTCCCCTCACTGCTCGTCCGTTCTGTCACAGCGGCTCCGACACCAACCCCGAACGGCTGAAGTGCTCTTTCACTTCTCGTCGGATCCCCCGCTGCCTCTGCCCGGGAGAGCAGGGGGGATGCAGAGGAGAAGCTGAGCCCATCTGTGCGTGGCCGAGCGGCAGAGGATCGGTACATGTCACTAGTATGTACCAATCCTCTGTGCAGGACAAACACTGGAGCGATCGTCTGATCACTCCAGTGTTTGTAAATAACTGGGGACACATCCCCTGTTACTCTGTACAGAGGCTCCTCCCCATTCAGAAACTGCTTGATAGTAAATATTTTCTGAATGAATGGGAAGCCTCTGTGCTTTCCATTCATTTAGAATAGAGGCTGCAGAAAAAAAGATTAAGGACTATGTGTCCTCAATTTCTTTTTCTATTTTAAAAGGGAAATATCAGGGGGCTTTTTAGACCCCTAATATTCCCCCGAAGCCCCCCCAAGAGTTAAAAAAAATAATGAAATTTAAAAAAAAACATCCTCACTGCTCGTCCGTAAAAAAGTAAATAGTAAAAAATAAATTTTAAAAACGTTGTTTTTTTTCTTGCCTCAGGCGCAAAAGGAGCTGGCTACCGCTATGCTTCTGTGGTGCTCGTGCGGCTGCCGGCTGAATGTGTCAGACGCTGCAGATGGAAAGGTGCAGGACACCCCATGTGCAACGTCGGCCACACGAGCACCACGGGAGGACAGGACGCCGGGACATGTAGGGCGCACTGGAATGTAAGCCGGCCGAATCCCTGCATTCAGGTGCGGGAGGGGATGTGGAGCTGTATTTTATGTCAATGGCATCGCCAACATTGCGATCGCCCACACTCGGAACGCAGGCACATTAGTGCCTGCATTCCGGTCCAGTGTGATCTGCAAAAATAGTGCTCGCAGCATTTTTGCGGATCGCACTGGACTGGAACACAGGCACTAATGCAGG
>NW_017306626.1:622116-661292 GCF_000935625.1 Nanorana parkeri | reverse complement strand
TCTCTCTCTATATATATATATACATATATATATATAACATACATTATAACAGGGATGCACAAATCCCAGGAGCCCCATAGCCAATGCTCCCTACAAATGACAGCTGCCTTCTAGCTTTTGAGTTTTTCTCTAGCTGGAGAAGTATCTGTAGATGCACTTTTACTTGTACGGTACTTGGTATCTGTGCATCCCTACAATCTACCAGTCTCAAAATTGCTGGGTCAGTATATCAATCTCAAGAATGCAGGGTCATGCATTTCAACAATGCGTCCTCAATAAATTTCCCATGGGCTAGTCCCGTAATTACTGCTATCTGTGCGTCTTGTGGTGTCAAACAAAAAGACCCATGATACACAGTGAATTCACAGCGTGGACTTTGTTTGAGCTCCATACCGACAAATCTATGGTGCAATTTCACCCATATATGATGGCATGTTGGTCTGTTTAATACAGGTAGCGTATCACCGCTTGTCCGGAGTGCTGTGTGGAAGAAGCAGCAGAGATTGTGCCAATTGAACCTATGTGGAGGTATAGTGCCTTGCAATAAAGCTAATGCATTTCATCTCTTGTTTGTGACAATCCTTCTTCCCCTTATATGAGGTGGAGTTTTAAGACTGTGGCGCGGCAAGAGAGAGACCCAGCTTATGTAATTTCTGCTGACACAGTTTCCAGTATATGGAACACAAAATGACAGGTACCTGGCCTGCCAAAACCAAATATATCACCACATTTATAAGCATATCTAAAGGTGGTTGTTCATATTAATACTTTCTATGTGGCATTACCATCTGCAGTGGATTAGCCTATGGTCATCACAGAATATGGACTCTTTCTATGCCAGCTTTTTTTTGTTTTAACTTTTTCTAAGTGTGATGTCACTATTAGTGCTATGAGATTACTATTTCTATAGCTTGAATATTGCAATTGGCTTATCTTTCCATCATGTATGATCTTTTCCATATGTGGTCTGGCCAGACCCTCCAATAACTGATTTGTGTCCAATAAGGTATAGACAAATTAGCAGGACACATGCATAACATTTTAACGTATGTGTTTGTATTGTTATTTATTAAACTGTTATACATTTTTACAAAGTTTGTTTGACTGATTCACAAGGTTATCTTCTTATTTTCTATTCATTATTTGGGTTTAATACCCCTTGGAAAATATTCTGATTAGATTTTGGAAGCATTAGTAAACTTTGACCACTTTGGTTCACCCTATATGGGAACCCCCTATTGTATTATATATATTTTTTTTAAATAAATCCCTGTTCTCCTGTAAATGCTTTCAAACCATCCTCTGTTCCAATGTAAGGTTGTCCAGGTTACTATCCTTTATTGTCAAATAATTTATGTCCTTTGTTACTCTATTTACAAAAAGAGCAATAAAGGGTGGAAATGTGGTGGAGCTATTTTTTTAAATAAAGGTCTTCCACTACCAGAAGTCATCTTTTTTCTGAAATGTCTTGGACTGTGAATGTGGTGGGAGAATAGACCCACCTTTAGATATGCTTATAAATGCGGTGATATACAGTATTTGGTTTAGGTAGGTCAGGTACTTGCCATTTTGAGTTCCATATACCATCAGCAGAAATTGTCAGTGGAAATGGCCCTGAAACTCCAGCTCATATAAGGGTAAGAAGGATTGTCACAAACAAACACCACATATCTGCTCTAAGGAAGTCCACAGGGGATGAAACGTGTAAGTGTTATGGCACAGTGCTTTACCTCCACTTGTGTCCAATCTGCATAATCCCTGCAGCTTCTTCCTCACAACACTCCGGAAGAGCGGTGATACACTACTTATAGTGAATGTACCAACATTCCACCATATATGGGTGAGATTGCACCATACATTTGTCTGTATGGAGATTGTACAAAGTCCACACTGTGAACTAACTGTGTATCATGAGTCTTTCTGTTTGACACCCCAAGACGCACAGATAGCAGTAATTACGGGATTTGATTCATATGACATCTTAAGGGTACAGTTAATATGGCTATACATCTTTGCAGTGTGATCGGTGGTTACGTAGCATCCCATAATGTGACAACTATGTAAAAGGGTGCCGGATTAGTTTTGCAGACTAGGACTCACGGTTATAATGTGGACTTACAAATTTGGATTAGACACATTGTCCCTTTTCTTTTGTGACTTAATTAGACTGTAGTTATTGGGATATCATCTCACCAAGGCATATGGGAAACATACACATTATTTTATATTTATTGTTTACAATCAGCAGGCGGTGGGTGAGGGACAACAAAACCACTATCATACCAGGATTTTTATTTTATTTTTTTTCTTACTACAGTGTTATTAGCCTGTGTTGTGACTAGCTGGAAAGAAGCAAATCAGATTACGCACAACAAAAATGAATCAAATGGGCTACACCCCGCTACCACCTCAAATTTTAGACTGTATAAGCAGCTAACAAATATAGAACATGCTCTACAAATGGAGCATAATAAAGTCCCCTTAGAGATCATTTGTAAAAAAAAAAAGGTTTTATAAAAATAATAATTTGTAAAAAATCATATAGGTAATACATTAGTTGTTAAAAAAATACCAAAAAACTAATATAGTTGTCATGCCATGTGTTGTGGTGTGCCACGTTACAAACATTGTTCATGTTGAGTCTCTCAAAAATTGTTTAGGTACATTATTTTGTAAATTAAGGTGCATTCAATATTAATGAGCTGCCTTAATGCAACACAGGTAAATGCTTGTTTATTACCACTGACATTGTCTTTGATACTTATTGTGCTTGACGTGATTGCATGTGAATGCAGAATATAAGCAGATAATATTTGCCAGAATTTTGAATAGGCGTCACCCTTAATGTTTGTAAAAGATGCATCTGATGAGCTAATACATGTATGTACAGTATATTGCTCCCAGAAGGGAGAGGGTGGAAGGTCACAGGCACACAAGGCAAAGCACACTTGTAAAAGATGCTGAGAACACACAACTGATGGAGACAGTTTACAGCAGCCCTCACTGGTGGCTTACCATCCAACACTATCTCATCACTAACCAGCTCACCTTCAGGATAAGAGACTGGTTTGGACTCCGTGGAGCTCTACGGAGACCTTAAAAGATTATTTGAGCATAACTGACCTTCCATCATGTATGAAACACCTATTGACCCCCAGCCATTCATCAACTTCTTGGATAGTTCAATCAACACTTGGGGGTTAATATTGACCATTTTTGGGAGCTCTGCTCTATCATGATCTGAGAATCCTATAAAGACGAGCTTATGTTCGAAATGTATAAAATCATGGAATTGCTAATACAAATTAATATTCTGGGAAGCATGAAGCGAAAGAACTTTAAGTAAAGAAAAATACAGTAGTTCCTACTGCCTACAGTTCTAATGATCTTACTAACTTGGATTTGTTACTTATTTATTACAAATTCAACAATTAATAAGAACTCATGAGAAGATGACATGTGGTTCAATCACAAGTTGCTATAGAATCACCTTGGTTTTGTCCTAATTAGTGAACCCATCGTAAAGTAATTTTTACATCTGCAGCTTTCAATAAAATAATAATCATGCCCTATGGGTTCTTTTCCAGGTACAGTACTTTCTATTATAGGATGACAACCCTCTGTCCCTATCACCCAGTTCTGCCCCCAAATTTTTTTCCATTCATAGATTCTGTCAAAGGATATGTGAATAGATGCCGCAGCTGTATGGGCAGAGTTATGCACAGCCACTAAAATAAAACAACAGCGGCAGCCTGCAGGGAGGGGTGTGTGTGTGTGTGTGTGTTGTGTTGGGTTGGTCTGCAATCTGAACATGTTTCATGATACACTCTAAATATGGGTGTAACATGAATCATGGTCAGAAAGGTGCACTTAGCCTTTAACAATATTGACCAAAAGCCATTATAGTTTTTCTTTGTAACTGTCCTCAACCTTCTAAACATTGAAAGCACACGATCACACTGATGAGGCCACCATTTGCATTCAGCAAGCTCCCAGAGTTAAGGTGCCCATAAACCTATTGATTATCATTTGGAAATCATCCACAAATGGTCTTTCGTATAATAATCAATACGTTAATGGGAGCCCAACTATTTTGTTTACTGTATTCCTGTCCGATTTTCCTTAGCTAGGCTGGAAAACTTTTTTCAAATCGAATGAAAATCGACGGATTAGTGTTTTCGTACGGAAAAAAAATCGCAACATGAACACAGCACATGCACAGACGAAAATCCATTCTCTCGATCGATTAATTTCGATGAGTAAGCATTGCTAACCACATTGGTATGTGCATAATGGGTTATTCGAGCGGAAATCATACAATAGTTCAAGCACGGTACGAAAGAAATCGTACAACAATCCCTTTTAGATTGTAAGCCCTCATGGGCAGGGCCCTCCTTACCATCTTGTCTTGAATTGTATCGTGATTGTAATGTCTTCCTTATATTGTAAAGTGCTGCACAAACTGTTGGCGTTATATAAAGCCTGTATAATAATAATAATACCACTGTGCAATGGAATACAACCTGATTGGCATTAAGTAATGACCCTCCATGCACCTAGTCAAAGTCTAGCCATGCAGGGAACTACAAGAATCTAGTAGAAAGGCAGATTGAAGCATTTTTATCAAGTGTATTTAAAGGCCTTCCCGTTGTTTGTGTGATCTGATCTATCCTGCACCCTTACAGGTCAATTGTGTTCTGCAGGACAAAAAACTTGATCTTTTGGTTGGAGAGCACCACACCTGTTGGCTGTAATGTGGCAAATATGATATATTCATACGCAATATTTTAAGTGAACATAATATGAATTTACAGTATATGGAAAACGCTATTTTTTTTTAGGCCTTATACTTATACTGTAGGCTTCAGCTTGCATAAGAACAAACATGCTCTGAGTAAGTGTCAGAGATCAATATATTTATACTTCTTCTAGCTCAGTGACTCAAATAAACTTTTTCTTATACAGGAGCTCACCTTTAAAAATATTGATCCAAAATGGTCAAGTCCCCAGGAAGACTGGCATAGAGGTTTGCTTCTGAATTTTCTTCCCAGCATGTGAAAGAGCACCGGAATCTGCTCTGCACGTTGTTGAAGTGACATCACATCGAATCCCCCGGCAGAAGCTCTGGCAATACTATCAATGCAGTATTCATACACATTGTGTGGGATTTACTCATGACCTTGGTGGGGAACAGTGCTATCAACTAGGAAGTGGAGCACAGGATTGTTTACAAGATGGTGCTGGCATCGATGGATAGAGTGGTTAGGATAGAAAGCAAAGTCATCTTGTGGAATTTATTATAAAGTAAGATATTACTTTGTACACTTCTAGTGTGTGATTCTGACTTTTAGTTTGGAATGTAGAGTTTAGTTTCAATTTAAAAGCTATTGCACCAGCAGGACAGCCATACCACCAGCATTTTCAGAATTAAAGGTCACCAATAGCAGCCGCTATGATTCTCTGAAGACAGGTTTCCTTTCAAGTGTCACTATACAAAATATATTAAGCAAATACAGTAAATGCATTTCTCTCTACACACACCACTGAGCACTGCTAATGGGTTGATCTCATGGGTCTCCCCACCTCTCAGTGGTTACTCCCTCTGACTTTCACTCATTAGAGATGAGAGTAGTGATGTGAAGATTGAATCCCAAAATTTTTAGTTCCCTTGCAGACGTGGAAGGGGGTGGGGGTGATTCCACAGAATCGGAGCATACATTAGTGACACAGGCAGTGGGAGAGGTAAGTATTTACGGTCTACTTTTCCAGAGAGAGTTTTGCTGGGTATGCTTTGTACAGCATGCACTGCATGGGAGATTAAACCATTGAACTGAATACTGCACTACTTGAAAGCTGACTGAAGATTACTAGCGGCTTGTTTAAAGTGACAGCAATTCCATTATGATCTGTGTTTAACATCCCCAAATTGCTGCTGAAGAGCTCTTTAGTTTCAGGAAAGTTGCTCAAGGCTTGCTGAAAGCTTTGCAAATGCTTTGTAAAAACTGGCTGCGCACACCGCTTTTTCACAGGCTGGAGCCGTTAATGATTTATTTTCCAGAGGTATGTAACTGGATTTAATAATTTATTTAAGGAATGCGTAACTGGAATATATGGTGATATTTTCTATCTGCCTGGAGTCCAGCTTTAACCATTTGAAATCATCATTCCAATAAAAAGAGTAAGCTCATTGTACCGTTGATGAATAATCTCCCTTGTAATTGGGACATTGGGGATGCTACCTGTCACCTTGCATCTCTGTGTATTCTCAATACAATTAGAGTGAATAGATTATGAGTGAGAATTGTTTGCTTTACTTACATTAATGATTATAGATGTAGGTTAGACCATCCCTTGACCCTCTTTAATTTAGTTGTCATCACTTGATATGTACGCAACAATGGTAAAACTATGAACAGAGCCCAAATGTGGAAATGTCACTACAAAACTTGAATTCCTGAGAATTGTGTTGCATTTGTACAGACTCAGAGGTCTCTCTGACTGTATTTTTCAGGAATTAGTACCCCCTGTTTATCTCTGGCCAGGAAAGTGATGCTGACCACAAAATGAGTGCTTTTGTTTCACATCCACTAAATTTACCATCAACTGTACAATGTGAGGGTCTACCTGTCATAAATAAAACGGATTGTGTAGATACATTTTCAGGGCTCATGTTATGCAAGGCACTGTGTACCTTTCTTTTTAAACTTTATTGGCAATATCCATTCCATTTCCACACAGCAGCACATGGTGCTGTTTTGTTTTTGTGATAAAATACAGGCATGCTGCACTGGAGGTCAACACAATACACTGTACATCACACATTGTGGTGCAAACAAATTGTGTTTTCTATGTGCCCTGGAGTAGGTGTTGATCAGCTGCTGAGAAACAACAGTCACCATGTGGATGAGCCCTCACACTACAAAAAACAGTACATTTTGTTGATCTGCATATCATATCTGAGACAAACTTAATCAGTGTGTTTCCTAATGTTAAATTGCACCTGTTTACACAGGGGAGCCTGGAGCTGCCCGCGGCTTCATCCACTCGCAAGCCGGCGGACGCCGTGAGTACATGGGGGGATCAGGCCCAGTCCGGGAGGCGGCCTAGCCCTGAGGCCTCAGAGGGGGGCTCGGTGTCCCCAATGGATCCGCCCCAGATGTCCCGGCCGGGATCTAATTGAGGGGATGGTCCCCGGGAATCTTCCCCTGCTTCTCCCAGTCTTCCAAATGTGGAGTCCAGGCCTCCTCCATCAGGACCTACCCCTGACATACAGGGCTCCCCCGGGTCGCACAGAGAGGATCATAATGGGCCCCTATTGCGGTGCCCTGACGCACCATCATGTCCGCCCTCAATGGCTCGAGAAATGGGGGGGACCCCTGCGCCCTCTGAACCCAGCTGGCCGGCGCAGTCCGGGTCTCACCATGCTGAGCTGCAGGGGGGTCCGTATGCCCAGGTGTGCCGCCCGATGCCCCGGGAGGCTTCGGAATTCTCCTCAGAACTAGAGGACGCGGACTTTGTCTCCTGGAGGGAGTGCCTCAAGCACATCCCCACCAAGAAAGACTTCAGGCTCCTGATTCAGGAGGTGAGAGAGACCTGTCGATCAGAAATTCAGCTCATTCACACTGATTTTCAACAATTGACCCAGCGGGTCGAGGGCCTGGATGGGGAGGTTCAGGTCTGCAAAAAAGATGTATTTCCTTTGCAATCCCAATATGTGACCCAAGCCGCCACCATTCGGGACCTTCAACGCCACGTGGAGGATTTGGACAACAGGGGTCGCCGCAATAACCTATGCATCAGAGGCCTTCCTGAAGCCACAGGCCCTGAGGATCTGCAAGAAGTGCTACAGACCGTCTTCACTAACATCCTGAGGTGGCCTTCTTCCCGCAAGGTTGAGATGGACCGGGCCCACAGAGCCCTTCGCCCACGGGGCTCCTCATCACAGCCCCCGGGATGTCATCTGCAGGATCCACTATTTTACAGTCAAAGAGGAAGTGCTCCAGAAAGCTCGTAATATGAAATCGATTGAATTTGATGGTGCACCCATCCAAGTCTTCCCAGACCTGTCCTGGGTCACCCTGCAACAAAGGAGGATCCTTCAACCTCTCTTGACCCTGCTGCGTGACAACAACATCCCATACAGATGGGGATTTCCCTTCAGCCTTACTGCTAGGCGGGACGGAAAAAATGGCACTTTACGCTTCCCGGAAGACCTTTCGTCCTTCTGTGCAGATCTCCACATCTCCTGACCAATTCTTCCCGGATGGGAACCCCTACCCAAGTTGGGCCCAGAGCCAGCCACTTGGCAGAGAGTAACCCCGCGTAAGAGACTGCCGAAGGGGTCTCTTCTGTCCGACACACCGTCCTGTCGCCCGCGGGAGCATGCCACTCTGGCAATGCCTACTCCCAGACGACATCGTTGATGGGTCTTATGTATTGCAGGAGGTGCTTCTAGATAACAGAGACGTTAGGAGGGTTTGCCATGCTCTACCTCTCAGGTCTATTGGCCGTATCCTCATTTGTGGCATTCTTCCTCCCATTAGCTCTTGTTATCTCTGGGTGCTATATATTATGCTTTATCGGCGGGTGTCCTCATGGATGCTCGATTTCGTAGTGGTTTTGTCCTCTCGTTCAGTGGGTTGCACTCCCTCCCCCCCCGTTGCGGGTTGTTGCCCCTGGGTATTTGTATGTGTCGTCTCTCCGAATAGGTGGACTGCTTTGTGTCTATACCTAGTTGGAGACCAAATATACCCATTCTACTAGACTTTGGATATTTTGCTGTGAAGTAATTTTTTTTCTTAATACTTATTGCATAGTTACTGGTTTTACGAAACTAACATGTTTGTTTCTTATGTGTTTCAGTGGTCTCTTTTGCTCTCCCTCTTCCTTTCTTTTCTTTCCTCCTATTCTACTTCAACCGGCCTTGTTCTCGATACCTCCACCTGGCGGATCCCCTGGTCCTGGCAGAACTTTCTCCTGGGTGAGTACCCTATCATGAGCCTGAACAGCGCACATACACTCTACGCGATTTCTCCTCTAACCCTCCATGGCGGGCCAATCTGACTATAAGTTGCTATTTCTTAATGTTAAGGGACTTAACTTCCCACTCAAGCGTAATTTAGCGTTGAGAGAACTCAGAGCCTCAAAGGCTGACATTGTATTTCTGCAGGAAACACACTTTAAACCGGGGAGTTCCTTTAACTTCACCTCCAGGTGCTTCCCTAGAACGTACGCCTCATCCTTCTCCTCCAAGAGGGCGGGGGTGACCATTCTTCTTACGGACTCCTGTCCCTTCCAGCCCTCTAAGGTATTAATAGATAAGATGGGTAGATACATTATCCTACATGGTACATGGGTGGGTGTTCCCTTCACCCTTTGCAACATATATGCCCCAAACGTCCACCAGAGGGGGTTTTTGCAATGAGTGCTCTCTAAATTGCATAAGCTACCCCTGGGTTACCTAATTATTGGCGGGGACTTCAATCTGACTTTCTCCGCCGCTCTTGACTATTTGCCGCCCCCAGATAAATCTACTCCGAGACTGACGGAGGCACTAGCTAGGCAGTTTCGCAAATAGATTAGCCAACATTCTCTCTTTGGTGATCCACCCGGCGGAGAAGAGGTACACCTTCTACTCCTCGGCCCATAGTTCCCACTCCCGGCTTGACTACTTCTTGGTGAATACTCCTATTCTCCGGAACATGGTCTCGGCTCACATAGGCCCTATCTCCTGGTCGGATCATGCGCCCATTGAATTGACCATTCGAGTGGATCCCTCCCGGATTCGTAGGTGTCACTGGACTTTGAATGAGGGCTTGCTGAAGGGGGAGGCCACTAGAGACGCTATTGAATCGGCTATACGGAGTTACTTCGATCTTAACGACGGATCCGTGAATGACCTCTTGACTCTCTGGGAGGCTCATAAGCCCACGATTAGGGGCCACTGCATTGTGGTGGCCTCCAAGCTCAAGAAAGACCGAATGGCCGCTATTGCCAACGTTAAGGATCAGCTCCTTGGGTCTGAGCGTCGGCTGGGGGCCTCCCCCTCCAAGGCCTTGCTGAAGGAGGTGTTGAGGTTGAGAGCACAATTGCAGCACCTGTATGTCCATAAGACTGAAACATCCATGTTATACTTGTGCCAGAAATACTATGAGAAGGGAAATAAGGCCCACACTCAGTGCGCGACGCCGAGGGCACGCTACATCACCATCCCCAGAAAATGGCGGATATATTCCGGGCTTTTTATGAGTCCCTGTACATTCTCCAAGATGGAGCATTCAGGGCTGGTGATGATGCCTTGACCTCACGCATCCGAGAATACCTTGGCTCCTGTGACTTACCCGTGCTCTCCCCAGAGGACTGTGCTAAGTTGAATGCCCCGCTAGAGGTGGACGAAGTTCAGAAGACGATAGCCTCCCTTCCCACGGGCAAATCGCCAGGTCCTGATGGCTTTACCTACCTATATTATAAGACCTACTCACATTTGCTTTCCCCATACTTGACGAAACTCTATAACCAGTTCCTTGAGGGTAGACCTATCCCGTCCTCCTTTTTGCAATCTTACTTAATAGTGATCCCCAAGCCGGATAAGGATGACACTGTGTGTGCAAACTACCGCCCTATTGCACTTTTGAACTCAGATTACAAAATCTTTACTAAATTACTAGCAAACAGACTTTCTGTTTTTTTACCCAGTCTGGTCCACAAAGACCAGGTTGGTTTTGTTTTGGGCAGACAGGCGGGGGACAACACGCGCAGACTTGTCAACCAGATAGACATTGCAAATCGTAGGGGAGTGGGAATGGTCCTTCTCAGCTTAGACGCTGAGAAGGCCTTTGACAGGCTTTGTTGGCCTTTCCTGGGGTCTCTCCTGGCCCACATCGGTGTGATTGACGGCGGCACGTTGTCTCATCGCTCTTCACTGGAAGCGCACTGCCCCGCCCTCAGACCTGGATCTGTATACCAGAATTAAAGATGTTCAAAAACTAGAATACTTGACTGCTAGACTAAATAATACTTGGAAGTTGCACAATAAGGTGTAGGAGGCCTGGGATGCATTGGAGGGGGATAGGGGGATGCCGTCCGTGGTAGATGGAGAAACGAGATGAGCCGGTACCCAGCATTTCCTACCCTTTATTTCTCTTACTGCTTTTTTTCCCCTGTTCTATGTCTTCTCTTTTCCAGGGTACTGTCTTGGCCAACGTTTTTTACTTGGTCTCTAAGCCAGCGAGCCTGGCTCATGCGCAACACCAGACCAAGCTCTTTTCAGGATTACAGTATTGCACTCACCCTCTAACCTGTTATACTGCTGACCATAGGTATGGTGCGGGAAATAGATGTATACCTCCGAATTTTATTGTTTATTTTGTTATTTTTCTTTACATGAGAGGCAATGCCTGTTAGCCAGGGTAATTACATTCTATGAGGGTTACATGTATTTCCTCTTGTTTGAGGCCTAACACTGCAGTGGGTTTAACGGTGCTTGCTGTATACTTGGATTTGGTCCGCATGACCTCTTACTCATTGTTTCATGACTTTGGTCACTTCTGTACTCTGTTTATAAAACTCAATAAAAATTGTCAATTTGAAGAAAAAAAAAATTGCACCTGTTCAACCTGACAGAATGGTGGTAGTGTTGCAGAAGTATTGTGACAACAGTATTGGGGATTCATAATGAAAATCTCCATAAATCCTTCATAGGCATGTAAATATAAACCAACCTATAAACCAATTTAAAGCAGAACCATGGTTTTAAAAAAAAATAGCTCTTGCAGTGGGGCTATTCCTGCACTGCAAGGGTTAAAGGGTAATTAAACCCTTGAGTGTTTTTGCATATACAGGTGAAACTCGAATAATTAGAATATCATGCAAAAGTAATTGCAGTAAGTGCTGCAACAGAGACCCAAACCAAGTACTGAGTACATATGCATGCTTGTACTTTTCAGAGGTCCGATATTGTTCTATGTACAATCCTTGTTTTATTGATTGCATGTAATAATCTACTTTTTTGAGGTTGTGGATTTGGGGTTCTTGGGGTTTTCATGAGCTGTAAGCCATAATCATCACAATTATGACAAATCACGGCTTGAATTATCTTGCTTTGCATGTAATGAGTCTATCTCATATATTAGTTTCACCTTTTAAGTTGAATTAGTGAAATAAATGAACTTTGCACGATATTCTAATTATTCGAGTTTCACCTGTATCTACTGATAGAAAGCAGTAGATATACACAAAAAAATTATAATTTAAAAAGGCTTTAAATTTACCTGCGTCTTCGCCGTGCGCTCCCGTCCAAACATCTGAAGAGTCTCGGGCGGCCGCAAAGGATCTTGGGGCGGGCGCATGCGCACTTCAGATGTTCGGCCAGGAGACAAGGAGAGACACAAGGTAAGTCTATGGAGCAGCGTGCACCCGCACAGACTCCGTGGGACATCAGAGAAGAGGAGGACAGAGGAGTCAGCGCTGGATCGGAGACCCGCACCAGCGCTAGAGGGACAGCTGAAAAGGACAGTAAAAAAAAAAAGGATGATTGTATTAAGAGACATAATTTAAGGCAATACAAAAAAGTATGGACACCGGCACTCCAAAGGTAGAAGTATGTTTATTTATTGACGCACGTGAAAGACACGCTCATTGCAATGAGCATGTCTTGCATGTGCGTCAATAAATAGACATACTTTTACCTTTGGAGTGCCGGGTGTCCATACTTTTTTGTATTACTGGACGGTATCCATCCATCGACTGCCGATACACCCAACCATTCTTATTATGGATAAGCGGTCAGGAGTGCAATGGGTATATGGATTATCATTTAAGGTAAGTCCCTAGAGCAGGATTGGGAAAGGGGGAAAAAAACGTTGACTTTGTCACTTTAAGTGCTCGTTTTGTCTAGGGGGCGCAAATAAAGAAGAAATACTAACCTGATTCATGGCCCTGCCTGGCTGCTAGACCGGTCCCGACAGCCTCTTCTTCCCTGAGCTTCAGTGGTCTAAGGACCAATGGCATCATCATGTCTAAAACAGGTCTATTAGACGTGACGACACCAAGAGACATACAGTGTACCACAGCCGAAGCGGAGGGGAGGAGAGGTGATCGGTCACTGAAGTGAGGACTAAGGATTCAGTATTTCTTCTTTATTTTCACCCCTAGAGAAAAAAGAGCAGTTGCCCCTTCCAATGTGGGGGTAGCCCCACTGAAAGGGTTTTTTTTTTTTTAAATCCTGGAGATATTCTTTAATAAGCACTCTGTAAGCTCTAAAACTATGTGTATACACTCTAGATGCCCTGACTGGCAAAATGAAAAAAGCAGAAAAGTACAATCCACAGTAAGAAAAAAAAAATTGGGACTAGCACAAACATACAAATGTGTCAAGCTGTTTAAGGTTATTCCAAAAACTGATGGATGCTCTTTTCAAACAAATCCTAAAAGATACCACTACGATCACGTGACATTGTAGAAAGCATAACTGAGTAACATCATAAAGCGTGTCTATTTAATAAAAAATAACTGTGCCACCGAATGCATCCAGGTGGCAGATGCTTAGATGCCAATACATACAGCCACTTACATCAAATTATATCAAAACAAGAATTCTATTTAATAAAACAAACTCAGTTTCAACTGTAATCCCATTATCTTTAAATAAACTCATATTTTACTGAATTTTACAACTTTAAATAAAAGTTGCTACTGTCAAAAAAAAAAAAAAAGTTTCAAAGAATTTGGCACATAACGGAACAATTAACTGGTCAACCATACAAGATTATTCATACATCGGGAACATTTACATTCATACAAACTGGCATTTGCAGATATATCATCATTGCAAGCGCTGTACAGGGTCTACAAGCACATAACAGTTCAGAAATAATACACAATACACCTACAGAGAAAGCATTATACATACAGTATACGCTATGGCTACGTTTACAATACTCTTAGAGATCCTTTGTAACATATATTTCAAATGTTAAAGTTGTCAACTGACGTATCAAATTACAGATGTATCTACAAGAAGATCTGTTTGATCATGTGCAAGAATTCTAAGGCAACAATTGTTGTTTAACAGGACACAGAGCTGAAGAGAAATTATTTCATCATACATGTGCTTAGGCTTCAGCACTAAGATACAGATGGGCATGTGACACATTCATATTTCCACCGTGGCCGGCTCGTTTATCATTTCATTAGTGTCATTTTGTGGCTCTTTAATGGATATATAGCACCGTTGTGGAGAGTTCTTCCAATAACAATTTACATATAAGCAGAATAGTTTGCATAATATTAGGGTCAAACAGGCTCCTTCTAGCAAATACTACTTACACATATGCATTTAATTGAATTTAAATGACAGTTTGCCTTTTATACCCACACAATAGCAGCCGTTATACATATTAATATTGAAAGGTGAAACAAACAACTGTTTTGTGTTCTGCAATTCAGCTGATTGTTCCTGTGTTAACGTTTTTTTGTTCCTTTGGAAAATAAGGAATCTGAGAAGTATGACAGATTTTCAAACCAGTAACAGGTCCCTGATTACATCTTCTGCAAAGGAACAGTGCTTTACAACGCCTGGCATAGTAGACCAGTAAATTGAAAACATCCTTTCCAGAATAGCATTCACATTATGAATGTAGTGGAGAAGGGGGGAAAGTTACAGTCATATAAATGATGGTTATGACGATGGAACAAAACTGTTTCTTGGAAGTAAAACAGACGTCTGTGCAGAAACAAAGAGGCTTTAAGTTCCCAGGTCCTAAGCTTCATTGTTTTACTGGATAAATGGAGGAATCCTGACTGGGTTTCAGAAAATCTCCTTAAACATCTCATTTTGTATTCTGTATGCCATTTTATTTGCATGATAAGCGGCCTGTCAAGCACAAAAGTCTAATAAATTCTGTGAACACATGAGTCTATGGCCTGTAGGACCTTTTTCATCTTCTTTTTTTCTTCCCAGGCAATCGTCAGAAGGTATAGCTGTCCTTGGGGTGACTTTCAGTGAACGGTGCAGATTGATTTTGCAGGAAAACACTGACAAATGTCAAGCTAAGTATGAAATCGCTTACGGGGAAATTCACAAAACTGACCTACAACGATTTCTACAGAGTATAAATTATTGTAATGACCTTTCTTTTCCATATTGATGTGTTTATTTAGATGCTGTGAACTGTCAAAATGTAAAACAGCTCAATGTTTTAGATCAAAGCCACCAGTTTCAACGACAATTTTCCATTGCTATATTTAACACGTTTCTTGAAAATATGACAAATATCCCACACAATGTTTATTAATGGTCATTTGGTGTAAATTCCCCCAAAGCCTCCCTAGCAGCATGCAATACCCTGTGTTCAATGTCAGTCAAGGTTATCAACATGCCTTTACTTGTCAATGTCTTAGGTGCCGACGCTGTCCAATCATGATCAGTGCAGTCTTTGCAATGATGCTTCCATTTCTATTTACCATATAAAACATTTGCACTAATAACGTTCGTAAAAAAAATATTTCCTTTCTCAAGTTCACACACACATCCTATTATCCCCGATTGTTGGGTTACAGAGGACTCCTGTGTTATTTGGTGTGAAGGATATCTTGATACTTTACACTTTTGTATCGTATATGAAATCCCTTCTTGCTGATTGTATCATCAGTGTGAAAATGAATTAGTATTGCATCTCCACTGGATATAATTTCTTCTGGGGGCTGAAATGAGAAACAAAACAAAAAAACATTTAACATATTTGCGTAGCTATATCTGACTCAACTATAAATGTAAAAGTTGTCCAAATGAAAGCTGAACTCCATGCAAGCTGCTATATACACAACTGAAATACATCAATTAGAATACTTTTACCTCTGAAAAGATATCAGGCCTGCCAGCGTTGTGAACCAGGCATCCCTACCAGAAAGTCACTTTCCTTCAGCTTATTAGCACAGATATGTCAAGAACATTCCCCCAGTCTGCTGACTTCACAATGAAAGTGCAATGGCACACTAATGAGTAAGCACCGTGTTCTCTCTTCCTAGCAACATTTGGACTATAGCAAGGCCTGATTGACTCGTATTGACTCGACTCAATTTGGATGGAGTTTAGCTTCAAGCAAGCTAAATATATGTTTGTATATGAAAGCATTTGTTGGTAGCAGACAAATGCAAGAAGAAAATAAAGATCCAACTAGCTACCAACTAGTAGTTAGCATTGAGCCCACTATTACAGAGCATCGTTCCTGGCCATTGGTAGACAGAGACTTAAGTGGACTTATCTTCAAAATTATGGTATGGACATAAATCATGGTTACCCTATAGTATTGATCATTGGATACTTTTTCTGGCCTTTGTATGGCTAGTGCTGATAGCTGTATCATCTCAGCAAGTGCTTCAAAAGGGGCTGTCCGCATGATGCTATATGTTACTCTCTGACTCAGCAATGGAAACAGTTCAATAGCCTAACTAGCTTCAGATGCATCTTTTTTTGAGTGCAACCCTTTATATCTTGACATGGTTCTGTTCCCATTATAAAGGGGACTTTGCCATTGCTAGTCAAGAACAAGTAATATCTAACCCCTTAGGGTTTGCCTGAAAGGCACTGTTGCCCCTAGAAGCACCAATGCAAGAGCATAAGCAGTATGAACACTCCTGATGTTAGCACTAGATGTCCATTAAAAAGCAAATATGCAAAGAATGTCCAATAATATGTAGAATACAGCAGATTGTAGCTCAAAACTCAGACCCTTCAATCGCCAAGAAAAAAGGTAATCAGAGATCTTTACAAAGTAAAGTAAACAAATTTTGCCAAAAGCTACCAGATTCTTATATTTACTCTTCCAGTGAATTCAGAGCTAGAAGCACACTGGTTGCTTTATCAGCATCAGGAACACTTTTCATATTTTTTTTTATTTTTTACCACAATACATACATCTTCATTGCTGAATAAAGGGCAATAATCAACAAGCCATCACTATTTAGGGCTTATTGAATTGCCAAAGACAATGGAGAATGCAAACCCAAATCAAACATATAAACATCATATAGATTAGTGCTTGGGAGGTGGTAAGACTTTTTGCACACTTTTCCTGATACTTACAATGAAATGGACAAGCAAAAAAGGCTTTGCTTTGAATAAATGATAAATGAATCAGCAAAGATTCTCTTACCCCTGATCCACAGTAACGACCCAGTCTCATTGCTGATGTGTCATGACCATCGAACAGCTCCATGTAATCGTAGCCGCAGTCTGCCTCCTCTTCCACCTCAAATGTTGGAAAGCTTAGCTCGACACGAAGACCTCTCTCCGATACTAACAACCACTCACAATCCGCCTGGACCGGGTAGTTGTTGTCACCAAACTGGGCATGGGAGAACAGGTCTCTGGGCTTTGATTCTGCTTTTAGTCTGCCACCACATTCTGTTGAGAGGAAATAAAACAGGGTTGTAGAGAATACTCACATGAATAGCTAGTCAGAGCTGAAATAGTAAATCACATGATTGGGAGGATTTCCTGATCATCAGCAGGGACCCAGGGCTTGAGGGCTGAGAGACACCAGCTACATTAAGTGTTGCCTGGCGGTTCTCAAAGAGGAAAATGTTTATATACAAGTGGTGTGCAGAAAGGGGTTAAAGCATAGCTCCAGCCAAAGCTTTATTGCATAGTGTGGGAAAGTGTTTAATTATCGGTTCAGTAATTTTCTGTCTATGACCTCATTGGGAAGATGTTCCCTCACATGCTCTCCCAGTTGTCACTTGGGGAGGGAGTTGCAGAAAGCAATAAAACACGGTTAGAAGTTTTAACCCTGTCCCACTCTAAAGAAAATGTGTTTTTGTATGCGTCCCTTTTGGAGAGGATTCCCATCACATCCAGCCCTGACAGTAAATGAGAGGAAGTCTCCCCAAAAGGAACACAGATGGATAAATAATCTAACATGTCTCTTCACCTCCAGGGGAAGCCTCTGGAGATCTCCATTTGTTACTACTTACCACTTTTTACTACTAATCAATCAGCTCTCAATGTGTACCCATTTATCCACTTCACATCACAGTTAGAAAACACGGGGTACTCACGGCTTAGTATACTCCTGTCCCAACATCACAAAGATAAAGTCTGGCCAGCAACTGCCTATATTTACACTACCATGAAAAGTACATGTAAAACACTGTCCTGACTTTTTTTTAGCTTTGTGATTTTGGGGCAGCAGTAAAGTTGGATATTAAACCACAAGATTCCTGAGTTCCGAACCTTGTGATGGGATGTTACTACTTCTTATGTTGGGTTTATTTCATAAAGATTGCAAACGCAGAGTGTTATAATCCTCTCTAGTTAAAGCTAAACTCCAGCCTTCCTCTTAGTCTTGTACAGTTGTACAGGCTCCTCTCCTCTCCTGAAATTGCTTCCTCTGATTTCACTGAACAATGTGGGCTTCAAGTCAGCATCATCTAGCTCCCCCCATAACCCCCAGCCTGACTGTCCCTGGTACTTCTCTTTTATTAATTGGATTTCAGTTCTTTCAATCATGGAGGCTCAGCATCACCAAGGGTGGTTTGTATGCAAATGAAACCTGCCTAGAAATGCCCACTCCTCCAGACTGACAGCAGCCCATCAAAGCATTTTGATACTTGCATAATTCCTCCAAAGTGCCAGCCCACTGCTTGCATCAGGACTGAGGGCAGGATGCTGTGATCTTTTCAGGAAAAGGATTATAACCACCCTGCCGGCCCCTCCCAATAGCCTTGAACTGCCTGCATTACATAAAAAAGCACAGAGACCCAGTGATGAGATCACTGGGTCTAAAATAAGGCATGTAATGAAAACAGAAATGTTTTATTTAAAAATGTAATTAGCATGTTGACGAGTGGGGAACCTAGGAAGGCAAAATATAAGCAGATTAAGAAGCTTTAATAAAAAATCATTTTAGTTTTAGCTTTGGATAGAGAGGGAAAGGGTTAGCAGATTTTATTTGATGTGTGTATCCAGGTTATGAAGATTCCCCTCACTTGTGTTGATTACCATGCAGGCAGTGATGGAATATCTCCAAACAGGTTTACAGACAGCAATAACAACCTGACAGAGGTGCTTAAAATGTGCACTATCCAACACCAATAAAAAAAAGAAGTTCTGGTTGAAGTTAAGCTTTAGGTAAAATGCAACATGGACATTTTTACATGTAAAATTTACATATTAAAATATTTTAAGTAAAATAAAATATACTTAACTAGCAAGGGCATGCAATTACTTTATGAATTAAATGGCACAACATGCAAGCTCAAGATCTATAACTCGGTATCAGAAGATACTGCAAAATCAACTGAACCACTAGATGTCAGTGCAATGCAATTTTTTTGTGCCCACAAATACTAAAACCGACACAGTGACTTTAACATGAATGTCAGCATTTATTGCCTGCTTTAACATAATAATGCTCACTCAAAGGTGGCAGTATTTATATCAGAAATTATGTGTTTAGATTGAAAAGGTGATACTAAAGAACTGCTCACCTATAATCAATCAGTAAAATGCACCACTGATTTGCTGCTTTTTCAAAGGGTGGTATATTTAAATATATGCTGTGAGGTATCACCACCCCTTAAACAGATGGCACCGATCAGCCTTTAAAACCTTTCTGGCATAACTCATACTGTCTGTAAGATGCAGCATGGAAAAATAATCCTATTAAAAATCATTTATTAAACGTATAGTTTAGAAGCAACAAGTGTGGAAAAGTTAAATCGTAGCTGCTGTTATGGTGATAGTATAGACATAATGGAATGGTGGAACTACACTGAGTGGCCAGATTATTATGACCACCCCATCAGTACTTTGTTGGGCCACGAGATGACTCCATGAGATGACTTAGTTGGGCCGCCTCGTGACTCCACGAGATGTTGAAAGGTATGTTGAAAATCCTATTCACATTCTTCCCATCATTACTATATTTATTCAGGAGCAGCAAAATAAATCCATTAATACTTTGCACTGACCTGTGGAATGGGTGGCTTGAAATCCTTTTCTTTGTACTGATGCATCGGACACAAAATGTAGAAACATCTTATTTCCCGTGGCAATTAAAGGTTCTGGAATCTTACTACCACATAATCTCCCCAGGATGGATGACTTGTCCGTTTCACCATCAAAAACTTCTAGGTGGTCGTATGCACATTCTTGATGCTGCTCAATCTCAAATTCACTGAATGCCTAGAATGAAAATATTTTACAGTATATAAACTGCATAGTGTGCACTTCTTTCCTATGAATCAAATCTTGAAATCTGTTAACAAGCATGATCAGATTTAGTACATGCTAGATGGACATTTTAGTAGTGCTTCTGTGCTTTGGACCTCCAGGGAAAAAAACCCTACAATATTATAACTTTGTGTCCAGTTTATCAAGATGCAATCATTATTTTAACCAACTTAATTTCCCTTATGACAGTTTTCTCATCAAATACAAAATACTAAATGCAGAAACATAAATATTGCATATGTGGGTAATCATATTTTTACATGAAATGCACACTTTACTGTGGAAAGCTTCTATGTCTCATAAATCAGGATTTTTTTTTCTTAAATAGCTATATTTTCTGACATCCACAGTATCTCACATTTATCGCCAATCAGAGACTATCTGTGAAGAGTCCATAATGTTTGTGAACGGACCTCTTTACAATTATCATTTTAGCTTTTTTGGGCCCTACATATGAAAGTGCGTAATGGGAAATAGTTTTTGTTCTACATGTTACAACCAATAGGATTCTTCCCTTTACTCTACCTAAACAATATTGACTGTTATAGGCAACAAACATTTTTTCATTAGATAACTTGAGTGAGGAAGCATTATTCTTTCATGTCTTGTGTTAACTGAAAGCTGAGAACTGAAAGCCGAATTCCCTTAATAGCTTTAATGTCTAATGTAAAAAATTACTAAAAGCTATATACATGCTAATACTACTATTACCTTCTAGTATAGTAGACCTTGCAGAAACAGGTTCACCAGGGAGGAGCAAACCAAAGTCTGAAGTCTACTAAAGATTTCAGTCATTGTAAAAGAACGGAGATATTAAAGTTCATTAAGCTAGATCCTTTTAGTAAAGGGACTGCCTTGTAGCTCTTCCCTTGATCACGCTATGGATTAATTCCCAAGCATGTGAGACTGTCAATGTCTAAATCAAGTGATAAAGATCAGATTGGCAAATGGCTATGTGTATGGACAATCCACAATCTGTGCAGACATTACTGGACAAGAAACATTTTTGGAAGAGAGTTTATGCAGCTCTGTGAACAGCATACAGTGGATATTGAATATCTCCTGAAAAAAGCAGCACAAGAAAGTATCTTATATTTATAATTGGAATGGGACGGTTGACCCACTAAGGATAAGTGCACTATAGGCATGACTTGCTGTACATGATTTTCATGTTGGAAGATCTCTGTGGTCACAGCTACACTTTCCTTCTTCCTATAAGAAAAGAGAAAACCCTTTCACTGCATCTTAACCACAAACATCAGCTGTGTTAGGGATGGCATGGATAAGAAAACTGATCCATATGAAAGGGAGTTCACATTAAATGTGGCCTTTTTGGGTGAGACAGATGCTTACAAAGCATTAGTGATCCTGTTACTGCAGTTTGTGCCTTTTTGCAGCCCAATATTTGTTTGTTGTGACATTAGTGGCCTTACATCCCTAGATGTACCTTAATAAACCAGAAAAAAATTGTAGCACGCCCAGTATGAGGGCTAAAACTCTCATGATGATGAGTCTGACAGAGACATAATGACTTGGAGGCAGGGGGACTACTCTGCACTGTTCCACCCTGGGTAGAACTCTCCCCATAATTCTAAGAACTGATACCATATGCGTGTACAATGTGCCCACACCATTTCCATCACCTTCAAAATGGTAGTGTTGACAAGTGGAAAAGGAGCCTTAGCCACCAAACCCATCAAAATCCTTAAACTCTACAATATTTAAATATGTGCTTTGCAAGCTGCATATTTTCCAAATTTTTATTGGTTTAAAAGATCTTTTATGTTTCAAATTTCTTGATGGGATGCCATGTAGTAACATGCTCCATTGTGTATGAGTTGGAGATTAAATTCAAGCAGGGGTCAAGTTCTATATGTATCTATCATGTTTGGTGGTTTTCAGCATATCTGACCTTGTCTGCAAGCAATAATTCTTTGTTGTGTGTTCTGCAGTGCAAAACTAGAAGATACATGACAATTTAAAGAAGGGAAAAAAAAAATTACAGAAAAAAAATATGCAGCTTTGTAATCGATTACTTTTACTACCATTTCATATTTTCACAGTATTCCTAACCAAAAAGAAGGTGAACACAAACAAGTACTTACTAGCTTAACCCTATGACCTGGAGTGGCACTTATTTCCCAAGTACATTCCTTACGACTTGGATACTTGTCTGGCCAGTTGGGGCTTGTTATTACTCCATTCTGGCTATGAATTCTATGTTCACATTCAGCTGTGTAAGGAAAGACATTATTTAATGTATAGTAGTTGCAATCACAAAAAAAGGTAATTAGGCTATTAGGCAGGGCAGCCATATATTATGTACAATCTATTTGAAGGTTTAAACTAAATTTTAAGTTACATCACAGCCTATGAAATATTTAATATTTTATTAAACTGTAGTGTTAGTAACTTTTAGTGTTCAGCTGCTAAAGAAGTTGTTATGTTTTGTCCAAGCTGACCTATATTTTGGAGAACAATTTTGGTTGATAGTGTAGCACAGTGTTTCCCGGATATCGTCAATAACTAAAGTCATAAACGTTGCCATTTCTAGGTGCCACTTGGAAATATTCTGTTCACATTTTGGGGGTTGAGTCTTTGCTGGCTAAATACAGCAGATATCTATAAATGGCAGCTGTGCATGTCTGCAATGTTGTTTAAACTTAAAAGGAGAACTATGAGGCGAGTGAAAATCACTCAGCCTCATAGTTTGAGCCGACGTGTGACAATGAAACTGTCAGACGTCGGCTCAATAGATCGGGAAGTTAGCGAACACATACCGCCGCTCGCTCACTTCTCGATCCTGTGCCTGCAGAGAGCCGTGACTGTCACTCACGCCTCCCTGCAGGGATTCCCCCCTCCCCTGTCCAATCCTCCAGCGCTGACTGGGGGAACGGACTGGGGAGGGGGCGGGTACAGCTGGCTCTGCCTCTAGATAGGCAGAGCCAGCTGTCACTCACGCAGCTGGGTGGATCCAGACAGTATTGTCGGGATCCGTCCCGGCTGCAGCGTCTCAGTATACCACGAGCTGTTGCTCGCGGTATACTGAGCTTTGGGTGACGGGAGGACGTTAATTTAGCTTGAATTATTGAGTTAAACAACATCAACATGCTTTTTTACAAAAGAAGGTATAAACTAGACAACATGTCATAAGGAGCTGATATTAACCGAAATGTAGCCTCCACTAGTTAACAATGTGTGCCCCCAGTCACTGGTAGCCATAAACAGAGTGGATTACTGTTATTGAATTACTGTTGCTTGACAGAAGAGAGAGCACAGCTGAATACACTGTATACCAGGAGTGTCTTCCACTCCACCCAAGTGCCATGTACCATCAGAATGAAAAATGTGTAGCACCGCTTCACACACTACCCATCCAAATATTTTTATCTTCAAAAGATACTTTTTATTGAAGTTATTCACTTCAATAAATGTAATTCACTTTTGTGGCAAATAAATTGCCTAGTTTACAGCACTGCAAGGTCAAGGAGAATGTTACCTCTGTTTGCTGGTTTACACAATTCAGGATTGCAACCATCTCTTTGGGGTTCCTACCTTCTTTGCAGTCATGTTTGTTCTCATGGAGTACAAATCCATTGCGGCATTGGCAAACATAGCTGCCAATTGTGTTGATGCATTCATGTTGGCAGCCCCCATTTTCTTTTGAACACTCATCTTTGTCTGCAGGTGAGAAAAATCTTGTGTTACCCCCTTAAGAAAATAGCATGTAATGTGGCACCAAAATGACTGCTAAATCAAGCAAAGCATATCATGCAAAACCATGCCAGCCTTTAACCTTGTACACAAATAACTCTGTGCAGGTAACATGAATATTTATTTATCATTATTACGTCATTTGTGGATTTTTTTTTAAATGATCAAATTTGAATATGTATTACATTGATACTGAAGCTAACGTTCAGCGCTGTTGCTGATTCTATAGAACAGTAGTATACAAGGTTGTGGGTAACATGTTTTGTTTATTAAAGATTAGCAATTTGTATAGCTCTGAACAACAATGTAATTAATTTACTAAATCTGTTTATACATTTGGTACCAATTCATAAAGTCAAACGTTATAAATAGGTAATAAAAAAAGATGTCCATAAGCCCATATACTAGGTGAATTAATAAATATTAAATATGCATACTGCCACCATTAGATCTGTAGTAAAGATGAGAAGATGGAGAGCAATTGTCAGAAGGTCAACAGTGTTTCTGCATAAAGAAGAATTTTTAACAACAGCCATTACACAGAGAGGCATCCGCTAGAATAGAAATGTGTCAGATGTCATTATCCAACAGACCTGGTCAGAGCTTCAGATCTGAACTGGCAGATTGCTCTTGACATACACAGAAAAAGCTATGTCATGGCAATGCATAATGCAGATGAATAGCAATTAATTAGAGACGACACAGTTAATCACAAGGCAATGCTCAACAGTTTTAACTTGTGTGTCATCCTTCAAGGGCTTATTCGTCACCATTGTTCCTGAAGGGGGTTGTCATGGAATAGTTTTAAAATGTAAAAGTACTTTCATTAAGTTTTATTTTTTATATACATTTTCCCAGTTAAATAGACAAGTGTCTATTTTTACACTTCTAGTATTTTATTAAAGTTTGGCAAGGCAAACTAAGACCATCGTAATGATGGTCTTAATACTATGCAAGTTCTAATATCTCTGACAAAAACATAAGTTCCTTACCATCTTAACCTGTTTTAGTTAGTTGGCTTCGCTATGCAGGAGCAGAAACTGTTTAATCTATCCTCAGCTAATGGTACCAACTCATCATTCCCAGCATAAGCTTTAGGAGAAGGACCATTATGTCTGTAAAAGCAGTAGTCTAACACAACCACCTGCTTTATCAGAAATACAGCTCTATACTCAGCTAGGAACATAAGCTTTATGGATTCAAGAGCCCTAGCTCTGACTAGGCAGGGGGAGTGACAGACTGCAGAGAGACAGCTGCTTATACCATTTTTATACAATTGTTTACCTAAAACTTCAGTTTGTCTTTAATAACACAGCCAATGCAAGATTCATTAACCAGGTACCCTTTCTCATTAAGTGAGCCATTGCCCATGCTTTCTTGTTCTAAACAAAGGAATACTATCAAGATGCTTTTATGGGATGCACATAGTTTAAAAAAACATTTGCAACAGTGGCTGTTGATATAACTTTGCTCAGTTTTGGATATTTACAATTTTAGTTCTGGTGTGATAATATTATATGGTAATAACATTACTGATTATGAAATAAAATGTGAAAAGGAAATCCACCAAAGGAAGGAAATAGGACACAGACTACTCAAATCGCCATAGGCCTTTCTGAAGCTCAGACCCTCTTAAAATTGCTATTTTGCCGAGTACTAAAATTATAGGACCCGAGTAGCCATTCAGAACTCCCCATATTGCCTCACATACTGTCACAGAAAGCCAGTATTAGTCGACTTGTTATAAAAATGTATTATTTTCCCATAGTGACCAAAGACTAGGTAAGCAATAGCTTTTGATAATAAATACTGTAGTTGCTTGCTTAATGTTAACCATATTCCCCCAAAAAGGTTTGTGTAGATGAGCTCCAAAATATGTTTCTCAAAACTTAAATGCCAAGATATAGAAATCATAGATAATTACATGATATTAAGGGATGCTTGTTGAAGTAAGTTTAATAATGCGTTAAAAGAAGAAAAGTAGCAGTCTGAAATTCCCATGTGGTTAGTTAAAGTTAAAAAGTCTTGGAAACAAATGATTTGGGCCTGTGTTAACCCCAAGTCATTTGCAAGTAAGTGAGAAGAAAGCAGTTCCCCAGCTTTCAATGGATGTTTGTGCCCTTAGACCAAAGAAGAAGCAAACATCCTTTCCCCACCGCAATTAATCTTACGGGGTGGTCGTACCTCTGATCCTTTCAGAGGCCACAAGTCTGTCAAATATACGTACACGACCTGACGGGATACTGTTTGTCAAGTCCTTGCAAGATTCAAAAATAAAAATTCTCTCCTTGCAGGCAGCTTTCTTGTCTGTGAACAAAAATGTACCAGCAACAGCAAAAGAAATGAGTGTGAACAGTAAAGACCCCTATGTAACATTATAATCGCCAAGTGTCCACAAGATACACTTTCTAAAAATGAAATAAACATGCAGCATTACACAACCAATACTTTAACAATTAAGTTTTATACAGATCTGTATAATGTTGTATGCACTGTAGTGTAACATTTGTACACAATGATATTACATGTAATGAATCATACGCATTGCAAAACTGAGGGGTGACATTAAAAAACAAAAATTAATAAGATAATAAACAACAACACCAGCATTATGTAATCTTCTTTATGAAGCAACAAAACAGGATTTTTGTCTTACTGGTAAAAACCGCAGGACACAGGGAGTTAAAAGGAGTTAAAGCCGAACTCCTGACACAACAAACTTTCTGCAGTTCAGTGAGTTGAAGAGGTGCTTTGCTGTAAACACACATATGATTTTCCTCCATCTCCTGGCAAAACTGAAGAATACCTGTGGGCGGAAGTCCAGCTCCCACCAAACGTAAGCGCCCGCTCCGCATATAGCACTGTAGGTCTCATACACCCCAACATTGTGGATGCATCTCTGTTCCCCTCTCCTCTTGGCCAACCACAAAACTAAGTTGGGGCCATTTGCTTTGTAATTGGCCAGGAGAAGAGGGCAATGGAGATGCGACCACAGCACTGAGGTGCATGAGACCTACAGCCAGAGCGTGCACTGAAGTTCAGCAGGAGCTGGACTTCCACCCACAGCTACAGTATACCAAGATTACTGGGTGTGATACCCAAAAGGGGGTTCTTTACAAGTTAAGGCCACCAATTCAGAAACAGGCCTCAAAGATGCGATGGCAACAAGGAAGGCCACCTTGGGAGTGAGCAGAGCCATAGGAATATTTCTAAAAGGTTCAAAGGGCAGCTTCTCCAGCATTGACATGACTAAACTGAGGTCACATGGAAATTTAGAAGTGCATATAGGGTGGACAACTAGAGCAACCCCCTGCAAAAAAAAAGTCTTCACTAGTGAGTGAAAGGCAAGCGCCTCTGGAATAGCCACTGCAGAAATTTGGCCCTTGATAGTACTCAAGGCTAAATTCTGGTCTAGGCCAGACTGAAAGAAAGATAATATGCATCTCACAGAATACTTCCTGGGATGAAACTTCCTCGCTTCACACCAAGGGAAATAGGTCTTCTATTGCAATGGTAGGCTTTGTGGAAGGTCAACTTTCTAGTTTTCAGAAGCATGTCTAAAAGGCCTCTGTCCTTCAGTAACTGTGCTTCAACAGCCAGGATGGAATACCAGTCCTTGAGGCAGGAGGTCTGGATGATTCAGAAGTGCCCACAGAGAGTTTACCAGGAGTTTGCCTATGTCCACATACAATCGAGGGTAGGAAGGAAGGGAGGCATAGATCAGGTTGTATGGATCCTGTGGAATCACCAAGTCATTCATCACGAATGCCCATGGATACCTGGTGACAAACTTGCCCAGTTGTTTTTGAACCTAGACTCCTGAAGATCTACAATCAGCATCCACCAAGCTTCACCAAACAGATGTTCCACAGGAGAGGGCATTTTAGTCACATGAGCCATTCCCTATGGACAGACAGAAGACCATCGTGGAGATTTGTAAAGGTATCTGTCAAGCCATCTACAGAGAAATGCAAGGAAAGTGAGAGAACTTTAGCCATTTTAGAGCAGCAGGGTTCATCAAGATGGACCCAAGTTCCAGGAAAAAGGTGGTAGTGAAACCCAGAGGGAGGCTGTGCAGGCACTGGAAATGGTGCAAATTTAAAAAATAAAAGAGAAGGGGCCGTGATTCCTTCCCCTACTGCCTGAGCTCCAAGCTGACCCATATAGGAAACATGGCTGTAACTTAGGTATCTTAACAGGGACTATCCCCCACTTACCAATCCTCAGAGTGCCAGCTAACTCAGTGGATCAGCGAGATCATTTAAAGGGGAGACATCTCATCAAGTCTTCGCCCTCCTGGTGAGCATACCCCCAGAAATAGGTTCTTCAGGAACAGGGCTCCACCAAAATGGACCACTTCCCTGGACCTGTAAGGCACTCTGCAGCAACTATATGTACCGCACAAAGGGCCAAGGTGAGTGTCACTTGCAGGATACCTGCAGATGTGCCTTAAGACTGACCCTGTATATTCCTTCAAGCAGGGTCTATGTACCATCTGCCAACTCTCTGCTTAGGATAAATCCCAAGAAAGATAGTTGCTGTCACAGTGGCCGTGAGCAGCTTAGGGAAACCTTCCAGGACATTTAATTTGGTGGAAACATCCTACTCACAGCCACAAAAATGGTTTAGCCTTGAAAAAAAATATGGTTGAACCTCGTCCAAGACTTGTATGCCCAGGCCTCTGAATCGAACATATTGGAAAGTATCATTAGGGATTTAAAAAGAATTAGCCAGAACCTATGCCAAATGGATGCTATATGAGGAATACAGGTTTCTTGGAAAACACTTAATTAAATATTTCATAGGTACCGTGAGCCATTTGTATAGGTACTGTAAGGTCAACTTACCTTGCTTTTACCTTAAAATGAAACGTGAGGTACTTAATATTAAATACAAAATAAATACATTTTAAATTAAAAAATGCAGATTATATTTTAAACACACACATGTATCTGAAATTGACCCCTTGTACTTCCTGCTACCACTTGGCTATAATTATCATGCATGACTACATTTTGATACATTTTTCGTTTCAACTTCATCCCAAATGCATGCAAGTGATCTAAAGATCTACAAATGACTGATGTACTATATTTCATGTATAGTCCTTAAACCATATCTAAAGACAACTATTTTTTCATTTTGGATACAGTAAATAATGAATGGTTAATTGCCCTACCAGGATTTGTTATTGTTGTTGTCACCTGTACTACATAGGGAAGAGTTCTCTTCACTTCCTGTTCTGTATACAAAAGTGAGAGAATTTCTCTCTTAAACAGATGACATTAGAACAAGTGTCCCCATTTTTGATGACAATGGTCACCAAGAAAAATAAAAACATTAAATCTCCCCAGCAGGGACAGCAAAAAAAATCTGATAGGGGTTCTAACTAGGGATGCACCAATACCGGTGCAGATACCGGGCATTTTCACGAGTACTCATACAGCAGCCTTAGTGTAAACCATAGCCCTGGAGACATCATGCCACCACCCTGAAGCAACACAGAGTATGTAGCTTTATATTATTCTGCATTGCTGTATAATTTATTGCTGAGATTTGTAGTCCTCTGTAGCCGGTGCCATTCGGCATTGCTGTATAATGTATTGCTGGAATTTGTAGACCTCTATAGCTGGTGGTATTCTGCATTGCTGTAGAATGTATTGTTGGAATTTGTAGTCCTCTATAGCTGGTAGTTTTCTGCATTGCTGTATAATGTATTGCTGAGATTTGTAGTCCTTCTACAGCTTGGAGTCAGTGGCAGAACTACCATTGTCTCAGCGGTTGCAGCTGCGACCAAGCCCTGTTGCTCCACCACTACCCTAAAATCATTAGTCTGTATTGTTTTAGAAAAACGGTTACATGACACTAAAAAAAGGTAATGACAATCTACAAACAGATACTTATGCAAAAAATAAAAAGCCTGAAATTGTCTATACCTTATTTTTCTTTTCTTCCCCAGTCTTCTGATAGAGACCATTTTAGCTAAGGGCAGGTTACTAGATCTCCCTTTGCTTCCTGGAACTCTGACAAATGTGACTAGGACCTGTGACCATGCACATCATCACAGGGAAGGAAAATACCTTTCCCTGAGATCTCATGAGATTACTTATTATTTTTGTATCTAATTTGCACAAGAAAATGACAAATGAAATATGCCTGCTGCAACACTCCGTTGACCAATTACAACGTAACCAACATATAGAGAGGTACAGAACTAAGGAAAGTATTACCATACCTGAAAAAAAGTGTGCACGAAAGCCCTTTTTTGAAACTGTATTGTCGGACCGGAATTCAATTCTCATGTTATTATATTGTGAAGTAATGACTTCAGGCACTTCTGTTCCACAGAATTTCCCATGTAACTTGGAATCTGAAGATAGTCCACTTCTTATCTCCACAAAATCATACTTGCAGACCTAAAGACAAAATATTCAAAAATGTTATACATTTTACAACACAGACAAAGGTTTTCTTAATTATGAAGGATTTGTTTTTCCTAAAATTAATTAAGTCATTATCTACCCATTTACTATTAAAAGCTATTCATTGTACGCATAAAAGCGGCAAACATAAATCATCACAATCAGTCATTCTGTATACATAAAATATTTAATAACATTGCTATTATATTTATGTTTACACATGTTGCCTGATTTGTCTCTCTTTGCTTTACAATCTTTGACATTTTCTTGATCATGCAGAACAGTCATAGGAATAGATGATTCACCTGTTTGACTTGCTGTTTTATGGATGATGGGACTAAAAAAAAAGTACCGTTTTTTTTACCAAACTATTGTGAGACTTTTAGGTCTCCCTTGGTATAGAATATTGCTGAAGCTATGCTTTGAGCACTGTGGAGACTCCAGAAAGTTATAGACATTGGTCCACATACTCTGTCATAATGGCCATGGTTATCAATATACCTGCAATAACAAACTTTCAGAAATTAAGCCACATTTCCATGTCAGTGATGAGCCTAGCAATAGGTTGCTCAGGTACTAAACATTGCATTGATTGATGGGGGGTAGTAGTGATTTGGAGAGGTTTGCAATTAATAGCAAATATTATTATTTTTAGCTTTATTGTGCATACTACAGTTCCCTATATTAAATTTCAAGGTTTTCTTTTCAATACACATTTTCTTTGACTTGGATACAAGGTTTAACTGATAACATATACATGAATATAATGTATACATATATAATATGAAAACAGGTAAAGCTTGAGAAATCTTTAGGGTTAAAATAATATTTCCACTAGTTTAAATAAACTTAAACAGATTGTGATGAAGTATAGAAAGTCTGTCCACAATCAACTGGTAGACGTATATGTTTATTTTCCTTTACTAGAAGTAGATGTAAACTCTAACTGGACAATATTTTGTTTGCTAAAGCATTGTGCCTAATAACACAATTGCTATGTTATTTCATACTAAGCAACCTAGGGTTATACTTGCACCTAGCAATATAAGGAGAGGGAGCTGACTCCCTCAATGGACTCTGAGAAAAGGAATTTATGGTAAGTACAAAAATGTTACTCTCATTATCATCATTTCAGGGACTCAGGTTCATAGTAAGCAAACTAAGGACATCTAAAAGCAGTCCAAACTGGGGGAGGGGACGACGACACCCAAACAACACAGGTGAACCAGCCCAAGCTGAAAAAAAAAATCAGAAATACAAAAAGGGAACCAAGGGCATTAAACAGTCACTTGCAGAACCTTTGTAACTAACAGTGGGCTTTAACGGGAAAGAGATGTACTTGCAACTCATAGGCCTGTACAATAACTTGTTGAATCCAGCTAAAAAATAGTGGTGCTGAAAGCCAGAAAACCTTTTTTAGGAACGTCCAGAAAGACAAACAAGGAATCAGATGGCTTTCACGACAGGCAATAGAGAGCAATCTTCTTGGGTTGAACCAGTGCCAGACACAGGGAAGGTAACAACATGTTCTCTTTAAAGTTAAAGGCAGAGACTATTTGGGCAAAAATGAGGTCCTTGGCCTCAAAACAACCTTGTCTCTATGTAACATCAAATGGGGCTCCCTACTGGACAACACTAAAAACCAAATCCTTTCTGGCCAAAATGATAGCTACAGGAAAGACTACCTTATGGGATAGTAACACCAAGGAGATGTCCCGATAGGTTTGAAGGGGGGTGTTTGGGGCACCAAGAATACATTAGATTTAGCGCGCCATGTTAAAGGGGGGGGGGGCTAACAGATTGCACCAACTGAGCCATAAAACATTTCATAACAGAAGAAAACGTCTTTGCTGTGAGGCAAGAAGAGAAATGAACACCTGTGGGTGAAAGGGGAGGTCAGAAATGGCCATTGGCAGTTGGTCTCATAGGGGTTTGTAAGAAGCTCAGGAGGCACAATCCTTGCACAAAGCTCAGCCTTACACATAATGCGAGACATGCTGATAAAACTCAGAATAGTATAGCTTGTAAAACAAATCTAAAAAAATTCTCCCCTGACCTTTATTCTCACCTCACCAGTGGGCAACTCTCTTAAATTAGTTCTATTAAAAAGCAACGGTGGCACTAAAAGCTTCAGCATCCAACACTCTCATGGGCGTGCATCGGATGTCTAGTCCCTGTTGTGCCCTGTAATTTCTCCTGCTGGTTGTTCCATCACTACTGTGTCCTACAGTGACATACTACATTTAACCCTAACTCCTAAGCTTAAAGCAGAACTCCAGGAATTTTTTATTAACCCTTGCAGAGGGGCTACTCACGCACTGCAAGGGATAACTGCTCATTCGTGTTAAGGTGAAAAAAAACAAAACAATGATATACTCACCCTCTCTGAGCCGGCTTCTTCTTAGACCGGTTCCCGCAGGAAGGTTCCTCTAAGGTCCAGTAAATCATCACGTTTATATACTGTGCATAGACATGAGGACGCTGAGGAACATTGTAATATGCTGTAGAGGAGGGAGCAAGCTGGAAGGAGCGCCCCAATGCAGTGCGGGTGTAGCCCCACCGCAAGGATTAATTAAAAAAAAAAATCCTGGAGTTCTGCTTTTATGAACAATATTTTCCTTTGTTAATATGCAACCCTGTACAGTTCGGCATCCAGAGAGTTAACTTACAAAGTTTAATATATTTAAAAGAAAGAAAGACTGTGTGCAATATGTCAATGTGTGAATTATGTTCCCATTACATAATCTGATGGCTTTGATAGAAAGTGTTTTATGCAGGAATTTTCTAAGCTTCTTATGATGAAATGTAAATTGCTTCAGAAAATACACCGATTGTTTGCAGCTATGTTGTTATTCCCTCCAGTCACAACTATGCTTAAGAAAGTTCATTTGAGGCTCAAAGTGTGTTATTAATTCAAGGTCCATAAATCACAGTTGGTTAACGTACTGAAAAATATAAGACAGAAAAAAAAATAAGCATAAAAAAAAATCCTGGCTAACGTTGCTACCTTCCCGTGGCTTCAATTAAAATGATTTGTTGTAATGTTTCTTCATTTAATAATGCTGTGTGAACACAGCTTCTGTCATACGAGAAATTGGTGCAATGCTTGAAGCCAAATGTAAGTTTGCTGACCGGGGAAAGTAACATGATACTAATCATATGAAGAAGAATTGTGTGAATCATATTATGTGTGATTTTATGTGCTACCCTGCTGTGTGAAAAAAAATGTGTTAGTGACCCCAGGGTGTAAATGTGGATGTCTCTACTAATCTATCACAAGTTCAGTAAAGGACCAAAATAAGCCTTAAACAGGAGCTGGCATTTATAATGTTAAAATCACAGTTTTAGGAGCTCATCAGAACTAATGATATTTACGATAAAATAAATATTTTTTGGGAGTTGTATTTGGCTCCACACAAAAGACTTTCTGCAATGCTCAGCACTAGGAGTGTGAAAGAGATCATCTGGATGGTTGCTATGTTAATTACAGACCTCTTAATACAGTTTTTTATTCACACACAATAACAAATAAAGGTGATTTTTGTGGCCAGTAAGAGTACAGTCCAAATATTACAAAGAAGTGCAAGCAAACCTATTTAACGTTTTTTTAAGATAGAGGGAGCTAGCAGATGCTGATGCATGAATAGGACTTTCTCCTTTAATCCCATTTAGGACAAGATGTATTTCCCATATTATTAAAAGGAAACACAAAAGAAAAAAAAGGCTTATATTTATTTCTCGAAGTAGTGGCAACACCAGCTCCAGTTCTGCCATTTCCTACAGGAAAGCTCTCAGGGTGCCTGTCAGCTTACCCCTTTAATTATAAGTAATAGATAAAAATTTAACAGGTTCTGCAGCAAAAAAAAGTCAAGTAAAGCAGTAGCTAAGTTTATAGCAGTGACCAAAAGGTGCATTCTTTGTGACCAAGAGGCACTGAATTGCTGCTTAATGGAAAAAGTCAGAAACAGGCATTTGCAACAACAGGGGGCATGTACAATGAGTTAACATTTCATGGCCCTAACTAGGCCTTTTTAATGGTATTTACAAAAGGGAATAAGTATTGTGGCCTGAATCATCAACTGGCTTCTTAAATACCCAGGAACTCCTGCATGAAGATCTTCTAGGTCATACCTCCTCAATTTGCTCCTGCAGGATGTGTACAGACCTGGAAACCTAGGGTTGTGCAGAGAGCTCATAAACAGAGTTCCTGAAGTATAGAAATTACTGATAGGATGTATAACTTTGCAGCATGCAAGAGGAACCCTGAAGACCCTACATTGACCACAACCAATGAGTTGTTACTCCAAACAGGACTCCCAACGAACATCTGGGGTGAGTGTTAATTATGCTAATTAAAACGTCACTAATAAAACATCTCTCAGAAATAAGGTCAGACAATTGGAATCCAGTTGGAATCCTGTAAACATGTACCATGTAATTTCCCATGACACACAGCACAGCTACTTCACTTTATCTGTGCTGCGTTTCAAAAAATATATCCACTATGAAAAGAAAGTCTTTAGGTAAATATGTCAATATTGGTCAGGTATTCTCTCGTATTCCTTTAGGTAAAATATTTAGGTGGAGTCTTCAGGTATGTGAATTTTCACAAACCCTATTCCTGGTGTTTAAATAGTTTTGAATGGTCTTAATCTCATTTGAGGTGACCTTAAACCACCTCCATCCTTATTTTAGTGACCCTTATGTAACCTTAATGCTGATGGACAGAAGCAAATACTTACTTCATTACCCTCTAATTCAAAGTATTCAAACTTCACCGATATCCTGTACTGAGAAGGAGCAACAACTTGCCAGACACAGTTCTTGTTTGGTGGATATTCTTTGGGCCAGGCTGGGGTGGTTATCGTTCCATTGAGCTTGGTTAACAGCCCTCCACATGCAGCTGGAATGACAGATTACATACTGGCTGAAAACAAAGTTCTAAACGTACCCACAACATTGTATTAAACTAAAGTTACTTCTGTTTAGGCAAGAATTACTATTTATGAATGTCTGAGCAGTCCATTTATTAGTAGAGAGTATAGTTAACTGAGCCAAGAAGCTTCCTAGGTACTGCAGACATTTACATAAACATTTCACTGGCTGCAGATTTCAAGTTCCCTGTGAACGCATGCAGTACGACTTCTATACATGGACGTGGAATGGTTTTCACAGTCATGGCAAGGGCTTGAGAAGATTGGCAGTAAACAAAGGTGATTAGAAATTCTCCTTCCCATATCTGAACACACAAAATGGATCAACAGAGTCAAGTCTGATAAATGTACCAACAAAGTCAAGTCTCTTATAGCACACTAAACGTATCTGGTACTACATGTACATATGAAGCTGTAACGGAAGAATTTTCCCTACAGGATCAGTTCACTCACTGTCATGATGGGTTTATTACTAACTCTATTTGGTTTGGTTTGCTTTTTCCATGTAATATGAGAATGAATAATTCTGCTTGGAATAGAGTATACAGTATTTCAATCATGGCAGCAGTTGTAAGCTATTGTTTTTTCAACAGTACATTTTTGTTGTTTTAATAATTCATGGATGGCATTAGTAGGCCACACACTGCAAATTGTATTAAGAGACCTGGATACAGTGTAATCACCGTTGTAGGTTATGTACAGTTTCAGGAGCTAGCTTTCTTTTCTCAGTTTTGGACTAATCAGGAAAGCCATACCACTCCAAAACTGCTTCCATCATAAGCAAAGTCCATATAAAATATTTTAAAGCAAGGCAACCCCTCAGTAGGACAGCACCTGAATTATGATACCAGATGCAGGGGTCATGCTCAAGCAGTATTGAAAAGTCAGTATTTGCATACAACATTCTTTGTGCTCCAAGACTCCTGGAGGGCACAGGGGCATGTTCAGCAATGCCAACGGTATTATACAGGCACTTCATGATGTCTGCTTTTCTGATTATAGTGCTTTATTTGAAAAGGCAAAAATGAGCGCAATCAAGGTTCTATGAAAGCTTTGGGCACAAATTGCAGCTATGCTTAATCCACAATGTTCACTCAACTAACCTTTTCTCAAAGTTCTCTGTAATCTCCTGCAAACAGCTGTCACGCACCTCACCTGGAGAATACCGGTAGTGTATTTCCAGAGGCTGACTTGGTAGCTGTGTAAAAATTCAATCTACTGTATTTTTACATCAGGCTTGCTATATGGGAGAGGCAAGAGTGAGCCGACAGTTGTGCCTGATATTTTTTAACCTCTGTTGCAAATGCCTATATCACTGACCTTAGCAAGTTGGTAACAGCCAAGAGCCTTTGTTGCTTGCTGTATTTACCTGCAGCATTTGGGAAACAAAATGTGCCTGGACTAGTAAACGGTAAGCTCAGTTGTCTCACATTTTAACCTGATTACAAGTGTGTACAGGAGGATTAATTTATCTGGTCATCTCTATTCCCAAAAAATGTCCATTTGTGGAAATAAGACAGTTAATGGCTGGATGCCTGAGGGAGTCTGTATTTAGCTGGCATAATTCTTTCTCTGACAAATTGTGCAAATGGCAGATAAGCCATGACTGTAATCCGAAATGTACCATTCATATTTCTTTTGTGAGCAAACTAATTTCTGTCATTACACAAACTGACATCTTACAAGACTCCCCCATTAATTTCACAGTATTAAACAAATAAAATGATGGTCTGCGGTAGAACTTTGGACAAAGGAGGCAGGGGTTCGATTTGAGATTGGATCTAACATTTTACACTCCATCCAAAACTAAATAAAAATATTTTGGCTTGTATTACACAGTAACTCATTTTGAAATTTGAAGAAACTAAAACACAAAAAACATTGGGTTCACAGTGCTAGCTTTACATGTCACTGATGAAATGTTACCTTCACAGCTCTTCTTGTCTGGACCAAGCTCATAGCCAGGATCGCAGGAACATTTATAACTTCCAAGAGTGTTAATACAGCGCTGTTCACAGCCCCCATTGTCTGGTTTGGCACATTCATCTTCCTCTGTATAAAAGAAAATATATGTATTAAAGTACATTGATTTCCATTACTCCTTTAAAAAAATAAAAATAAATTATTAACAGTCGTATACAGTACTAATAACAATGAATGATATCAATCCCACTCAGGGTCATATGAAGGATTTCTTTTTTTGAATCTACAGTAGATTGAATTACACATTGTCCTGAACATTAGGCTATATTCAAAAACAGATTAGCAGAATCCCTAAATCCAGACTTTTTCTTTCAAGAACGAAAAAAGGGAGTATTAAGTGTCATGTATTGTGGAAACAGAAAAACCTGAACTGCACATATTGTTTGTCAAGATAAAACAGCTGTTTTGTTAATAAAAAATAAAATTAAGTGAGAAAGAAAATGCACAAAGATTACATCCCAACACTTTTTGGCTCACTGAACACTTATGATTTCATATACAGTATATAACCTAAGCTGTAAATCACTGCAGAGGTTTAGCTTAATAGTGTTACTGTGCAGTCAGAGTACTGTTCACTTTACTGTATTTTAAACTTAGATCTTAATGGAAAGCTGGAAGGAAAAATGTATTAAATTGAATGTATCTAGCCAGGTGATACTTTAGGAAGCATAACTCACCTTTTAAAAAATTAGCAGCAAACCCTGCTTTGTTTACAGTTGCATCTGAAACAAACTTCATCCACAGAGTATTGGAGGTAGATCTAATATCATCTGGCTTATCATAGCCACAGAAATGTCCAATCAGAGGACTGTTTTCACTATTCCCATCTCGTACTTCCAGGTAATCATAAGCACAGGTGTCATGGCGCTCTATCTGTAAATGAAATCATTAACAAGGTTATTACTGAAAACTAAAGTATGTACAAGTATATGACAACGTGATTATCTATAATAATTAATTTAATACAAGAGATTTTGATGGCAAGTGGAAATCACAGGCTGAAGCCTTTATTAAGCAGTTAAACATATTAGATGAATGTTATTTCACCTTGAGGGTGCCACTATGGTGTTACTCCAGGAGATACCATTCCTTTATCTTGGAAACAACATTACATGGATTATCTAACTGTTGTTTAATAAAACCAGATGTTGTCAAATTGTCCATTTTGGTATTTATCGGAACAACTTGTGTAAGCTCACAAACATTGTTGTTACCTATGTGCATTCTATGTGTGCGCCCCAAAGCAACACCAAGTTAGATCTTGCAGCAAAATTCAGTAACACATACTGCATGTGCCTCAGTGTGCTTTACAAGCAGAGCCTGATTTTTCCAGGCCTGGCCCTGTACAATGCTTTTACTTCTTAAAAAATGTGTCAAGAGATTAAAATGGAGGCAGCCACAGTGCTGAGCTTTCCTTCTAAAAATACTAGTTGACTGGCACTCATTATGGACTGGCAGTCATTATGGCCCTCTTGTATATGCTGGGTCAGTGACCTACAACAAGTATATAATTATGACTAGATACTTTTCTCTAATTTTCAAGTTTAAAGTAAACTTGTCTCCTTTAAAAATTAATGCAAAACAGAATAAATGGTCACCAGCACTCCAAGTTTTCTTTGAAACGAAATCCTTTTATTCATTCTAGCAGGTCATATCCCCATGCGTTGCAACGTTTCAGAACCTGTCCGGTCCCTTCATCAGGCAAACAAAAGTGACTTGGCTTTCACTTTTGTTTGCCTGCTAAAGGGACCGAATAGGTTCCCAAAACATTGCCACACATGGTGATATGACAAAAGGATTTTGTTTTGAAGAAAACTTGGAGTGTTGGTGACCATTTATTCTGTTTTGCAAGTATTTGGCACCGCCATCCACGGCCACTCCAGCACCGCC
>NW_017306626.1:555798-621147 GCF_000935625.1 Nanorana parkeri | reverse complement strand
TCCCCCCCCCGCCCCCCCCACCCCCCCCCCCCCCCACACACACACACACACACACACACACACACTGTATATGGGGCTTCTCGGTCAGGAGTGTGGTAGGACTCTCTATTTGACTTTAAACATTAATGGGTACACTCACAAGCATAGGAAGACTCCACTGGACTATCAAGGAATGCTGGAGTGAAATGTACTGCTCAGTGTCAGAAACATTGGGCTATTCTGAAGTGGCCTTCTATGAGCCCTGATCTGAATCCTATCAAACATCTATGGAAAGAGCTGAACCTTACAGTCTGAAGAAGGCTCCTTTTAAATCTGAGACAGCTGAAGCAGTTTACTCAAAAAGAATGGGCCAAGCTACCTGTTGGCAGGTGCCGAACATATTATCTTAAATCAAAACTCAAAAGCAGTCTGACTTTTATAAAATATGGAATAAACAATGATGGATGCCAAAATTACTTTGGTCAGTTTCAGGTTATTAGAGAAAATTATAGATCTTCGTAAAACAGTAACGACAATTGTGTCCATATCTGTAAATGGCTATTTAACACATATACTGTAATTGCAAATGAATGGAAACCACGTGACATTACAAACATTGCAAGTTTTGCAAAATAGAGCCCAAATGACATTATACAAATAGCATCTGGTAATACAAATCCTGACCTTGATTAATTCACACCTTGCGGGTAGTAAAAAGGCACTGGGGATGCTTTGTTTAAACTGGAGATCATCTTTAAATCAGTTTTCTTTGTAAAGTTCTCTTAAATGGTCTCAAAACAACAAAACGCAAATATATAATGAAGTTGTTTAACAGTGCTGCCAAGTCTTCTTTCCGCTTATGTTTGGGGTGTGTAATAACTATGCAGTTAAGTGTGTATATAGGATTTTTACATATACAGTAATAAAATATTAGCTACAAAATGCAACACATGTACTCATACCATTTTTTTTATAGAAAAAGATGGCTAACAAACTTGTTTCACTTAAAGGTGCTACATTATGGCTTTAAGAGGCTGTGAAAAGAGCCTTTCTCAGGGTTTTAAACCTGTCTAATTCAAATAGAACCAAATACACTTAAATGCATTTAATCCTCTTGAAAATGTATGCATAGAAAAGGAGTCTAGCCTGAAGGTTGGCCTGTCAATGGCAATTTGTTCACTGCAGTCTGGATTAGAGATTTCTGAAAGCAATATAATTTATCCTAATGACAGTTTAGGTCAGATAATGTTACCTCAAATGCCTGAAAGGTTAATCCAACATTGTAGTTTTCAGCTACTGTTATTTTCCATATACATTCCTTGGATGGCCTATAGTCATCTGGATAATTGGGGGACTGAATCTGGCCAGAATCTTTGTGAATTTCTCCTCCGCAAATAGCTAACAAAAATGAAAAATCAGAAAAATTATAAGTTCAAGGCAGTTGTACAATTATTTGGAATAGAGGAAAAATAGTTTGTTTTATTTGAATATTATTTCAGATTGCGAAAGTAAATATTTAATTTCTAATTTTGTTAAAGTGATACTAAACCCAGGAGTTAAATCTTAAAAATGCTTTTAAGTACCTTATCTATTAACAAAAATGTATCTTATTTATATCTCAGTTCTTTTATCTCAGAATTTGTGCTGACACTGTCCTTTCTTCTGGAGGGGGGCTACTTTTGTTTCCCATGGTCCCTGTGGGTGTTGTAAAGTAGCCACCACTCCAAGCTCGCTCCTGTGATGCACTACAATCTCACGTTTAGTTCACTAATTTGTATCCAGATTGTAGTCCATCCAAGGAGTGAGCTTGGACTGGTGGCTACTGTACAAAACACACAGGGACCATAGGGAACAAAAGTAACCACCCTACAGAAGGAAGGACAGTGTCAGCACCAATTCAGAGATGATTGGGAGGATCTACAGCTGAATGATACACAAATAAAATACATTTTTGTTAATAGGTTACTTAAAGTATTTTTAATGTTTAGTCTAGTCACTTTAAGGAAAGTGTGATCATTTAGACAAAATATGGACAGGTGCTAAGAAAAATGCCCTGGTGGTGCAGAGGTACAGCATGGGCATGTTTTCATAGCTAACTCATGGGTTAACAAAGCATGCACATGTATGACTTTGCATGGGATCTGAGCTAGTAAAGTGTTTGTTTAGCCTAAACTTTACAGGGCTAGTAACAAAAGGGTGAAGAGTTTGGAGTAGGCGGGAGAAGCGAACAATCTAGGCCAAAATAGCTGATTTTAAAATATTCTCCAATTAAGCTCACTTTCCAGTTCAGCTCTGTTGGCCTAGATCTTTCACTTCTCCTGCCTTCTCCAAACTTATCACCTATTTGTAAATAGCCCCGTTAGTCTTGGGTAGAGTACAGAAATGATTTACCCTCACCCCTTGTTTTGGTCGCAACTCTTACATTTTGGATTTCACATCACTATCTGTGTTTTTGATAATGGCCACGAGGACAAACAGAGAAGAGAACAGAAGAGGGCAAACAGAGAAGGGGATATGTCTCCAGCATGGACACAGACAGCAATATACACAGGTAATAGGTGCTAAGTTTCCCCTACCCAAAACCGAACAGTTTTGGCTAGATGTACACTTTTACTAAATAATGATTATTTGCCAATGGCAAATATTCATTATACTGCCTAAGTCACCTTGTATACAATATCTTACCTTCATAAATTGCAGCAAACCCTTTTCCAACCCAGTTGCTGCTGCTTCGAAACTCTATCCACATTCTGCTGTCTGTTGTTGTCAGAACCTCTGGCAGTTTATCACCACAAAACCTACCTGAAATAATTAAGCAAATACTCGTATTTAGAAAAAGGAAGCATATTAAATGACCAAAGAATGCATGTTATTTCAAAACATACTGCCTTGGTGGTCAGCACTCATATTTGCAGCATTGATGTCCTGGGTTGGATTCCCACTAGACTAGATTTGCATGGGCTTCCCATACCCATTCAGAAAGAGGACGTTTGGTTTTGCTTAGACATTGGCATTTTTAATAGATGCATCACAAAGCTACAGAACCCAGGTCCAAAATTTGAACAAGGACTCCCCCCAGCATATCCTATACCTGAACCTTCAAGAGTACCACTCAGCATTTGAACGTATTATTTTTAAGATAATACATGTTATTTCTTTTTAAAATAAGCCTCAAAGGCCAATTAGAGAAACAGATAGACAATAAAGAAAAAATAGTGCTATATTTAGCTTAACACAGGGCTGGTAAGTAAAAGGGAAGCAGCAGTTATACCTGTAGCCACAACCAACCAGGTCAGTGGTTCCCGGTGGCCAGATATTGGTGCTGGTATATTTTCACATTGGAGAGGAAGCTTCTCCCATTGATGATGCCCAATAAGGTAAGTGAGCATTTGGAGGAATTAATCCTGTGTTCGAGGTAAAGTAAGTTTGGGGTATATGTTAGTAATAAGTGGGTCAATTTTCAGGGGCATATTTATAAAGCGGTAAAATTGACGCTTACCAAAACGTTCACAGGTGGATAAATCATTCTCTATCATTTTAAACACATGCACCAGGAAGATTCACCTGTAGTGACTATTTGGTAAATGTCACATTCACTGTTTTATCTATATGACCATGAGTGTCAGATCTTCAGACTTGTGACACTTGGGAGATGGCCCATAGAGCTCTATGGGAAGCAAAAGGCATGGCCAGCTTACAAGAAGACTGCTGGCAAGCATGCAAACACCAGAGGATGCAACCATAATTTCTCAGTAAGTATGCCTCTGGAGAACTGGAGGGTTAGTTACTTTAACTTTGTAAGTGCAGTTATTCTTTATGGCTTAAGCTTAAAGGTCAGGGTAACTGCTGTTGGGGGGAGGTTACATGTTAATTTCAGGGATTCGGATAAGATATAGAGTTTTGTAAAAGGTAGGGCATAGGAAAAGGTAGGTTATGGTATAAGTTTAAAAAAATGAGAATATGCAGGTTGGCACTGCTGACTTCACAAAAATGCTAGTTCCATTGCTGCCATGCTGATGTTCTGAATATAAGAGTAAGGGTTTCTGAGCATGAAAAAGTAACGGGAAGGGACAATGAATTCAGATTTTTCTCTTTTCTTTACTACTTGCTTTTCCCAGGTCAGAAAGTGTTAAAGTCACACACAGCCAAGCAACTAGCATCTTCACAGGGAGGCCAGCAATGAAAGCCTACATGTTTCTTTCATGGCAAGTTTACTTCAAGGTTCAAATCCAGGTACATGTTCAAAAACACTACCTTGTTTTCAGCACCAAAAATACTTGTGTCTGGAAATATTCGTATCAAAAAACCAATAACTGACTTTATATACTTCTGTTTTATTCAGAGACCACTGACACACTGAATATGCAACATCTGAATTAATATATAAAGACTATTTTAAGGCCAATAAAAAGTGCATATAAAAAGCAGTGTTCTCTCTATTATAATAAATATACAATTACCTACAGGCACCAATAAAAGTATATTACCAAGATGTGTAAACATTAGCTTTTTTCCCCTTTAATACACCCAGTTCACAGCCCTCTCCCTTCTATTGATTGTACAGTCATCAAAATGTAAAATGATCAATTCAAAGTGAACTGATTATATCAACAAATATTACATCTTGTATAAAACATATAGGCAACAAACAAATGCAATAAAACAAAGTTGTGAAATAAATGTTATATAGAAACTTAAACTTAAAAACAACTCTGGTCCAATTTATAAAGCAGGATATTGCTTCAGGGCCAGTTCACACCAATTACAGTGCGATAGCTGCTGGAACGCACTATAATTGCACACTAAACTCCCCCCTTCGTTCTGGGGCGGGGGTGGCCATGGTGGTGCATTGAAATCAATGGCACCGCAGCCATGCCCCCTGCCCACAGTGCGATCGGATGATCTTGAAAAACATTGCCTGTGTTCCGGTCCAGTGCAAACACAAAAAAATGCAGCATTTTTTTGCATTCGCACTGGACTGGAAAGCAGGCAATGTTTTCCTATGCGCCTGATCGCACTGTGGGCGGGGGGTGTGGCTGCGGTGCCATTGACTTCAATGCACTGCCATGCCTCCTCCTGCCGCAGAACGAAGGTGGGAGTTTAGTGTATGATTACAGTGCGTTCCAGCAGCTACCGCTCTGGAACGCACCGTAATTGGGGTGAACTGGCCCTTAAAACTAGGTCAAACAATAGGAATTCATAGGTCATACCTAGCAAGGGGGATTTTCTCCAGTAACCGTCCCTGACTTCAATATAGTCATACCAACAGAGACTGCTCTTATAGAGGTCCATGGTTGTAAAATTCAGAACAATCTGCAAAATAACAAGTTGTATTTTAGATTCTGTTTCACATAGGGAAATGTCTAAAACTACAAGTTACTAAATAGTTTCTTCCAAATGTTCTTATAAATAAACTGGCATTAAAAACCACTTGGGTCAGTGTGTTAGGACTTTCATTTATTTATTTTTTTCTATTTGGATACTAGCCTGTAGGGTGCCAATCGGGTATCATTAGGCCAGAGAAGGCATGTTTTTTGTTCTATATTTTGGAATTACTAACGTTTAAAAAAACAATTTAGCATATCTCAGTATATTTGTTTTAAATATATAACCCTGTCTGTACTGTGCTGGCAGATTTCATTACCAATTTTAAACTAGATGAACAGGAGTGTCTGTCCTAACAAAGGGTCAAAAACCTTTAGGTATTGTATGGTAATGCATATTAAGAAGAAAATGTCCCCCAGTCTTTCCCACTTTTGCACAGTGCCATCTATTCTAACCACTAGAAGCTGCCTGTAGTGTCCTATGTATAATTCTGCTCCAAACAAACATCTAGAAAGGTAATAAATATTACATTTAAAAGCATGAAAATTGGCCAGAGAATTACTTCTCTAACTCTGGCGTATGCAGTGTTACCGAATATGTCTTCAATGTCTTTGTACATAGGCGCACCTGACTCATGCTTGTATTAGTATGTGCATGTATGAGAGGAGACTTACAATAAATTTAAAAACATCCCCAAATTTTTTTAATGTAATTGTTTTTTTTGTTTTTTTACTTCGTTTCATTGCGATCATATAGGGGGCTTGTGAACTTTTTAACATCACTTTCTTCTGATTAAGCGGATAGCTGTATATTTTTTTTTTAAAACACACATATATGAGCATTGGTGTTTTTAACTGCCCTACTATGGACAAGCAATAGCCAATTTAGTTAAATGCCAGTTCATTCGTGGGTCTCTCTCTCTCTCTGCCAGTATTTTCCGATAACATGCTGCATTCATCTTGCCATCAATTTTCACAAGATTTTCGGTGCCTTTAGAGCTCACACCCCCCAAAAACATCAGTGAGCCACAACCATGATACACAGTGGGGATGGTATTTTTGTTGTTATATGCCTTGTTGACCCCTCTCCAAACATATCGCTTATGGTTGTGCTCATAAAGCTCTATTTTGGTCTCATCACTCCAAATTAAATTCTGCCAGAGATGCCATGAGGCATGTCAAGGTGTTGTCGGGCATTTTGTAGCATTGGTGCAGTAAAGACTTATTTTTGGCAACTCGACCATGCAGCTCATCTAAGTATTGTCTTATTGTGCTCCTTGAAACAACCACACTTTTTGGAATAATCAGTTCTTTTTCCAGAGCAGCCTGTATTTCTCCTGAGGGTACCTGTGGGTTTTTCATTGTATCCTGTACAATTCTTCTGGCAGTTGTGGCTGCAATCTTTCTTGGTCTACCTGACCCTGGCTTGGTATCAAGAGAACCCCGGGTTTTCCACTTCTTAATAAGTGATTAAACACTACTGCCTGGCATTTTCAAGTCTTTTGACAGTTCTTTTCTGCCCCTCCCCCATGGCTCGGTATCTAGCCTGCTCAGTGCATCCATGTGAGAGCTAACAAACTCATTGACTATTTATACAGACACTAATTGCAATATAAAAAGTTACAAATGTGGGAAATTAACTTTTAATTGCTATTTTAACCTGTGTGTGTCACCTTGTGTGTCTGTAACAAGGCCAAACATTCCAGGGTATGTAAACTTTTGATTAGGGCCATTTGGGTGATTTCTGTTATCATTAGGAGCCAAACAACTATGTGATAATAAAATGCTTCATATGATCATGCTCCTTAAATAAAATAAAATACAGTTTTTTGGCATGATCAGTCACATTTTCAATATCAGTGCAAAAATGTCACAATTTCTGCTTGGGTATGCAAAGTTTTGAGCACAATTGTATATACACACATATATCTGCAAGCATTAAGTTTAAGTAAACAGTATATGACATATTTTATTGAGATTGTTGACATTGCATCATTGCCCTTTTGTTGTCAGCATAACAAATTGCACTACATTACTTACACAATTACCTATTTACATACACGGGTTTACTGCCATACATTATAAGAAGATAGAAGAGGGGTGAGCAGCATGCATAATCTAGTTACATTTATTTGCATTATGTAGCAATAGTGACTGCTGAGCCTGACAGATCAGGAGAAAGCACTGCTACAAGCCTCCATTGTAAATAATTAGGCACTGTGTGTCAGATTAGTTAGCAGAGAATTGGTCTCGTAAGCAAATTCTGCCACTGCATTATAGCTACAATTAATGTAACTTGTCATGCATCTCATTGACCTTGACAGGGCAATGCAGTTTAAATTACCTAAAGCAAATATATGGTGTTTTTAAATATATTTATTTAATAAGAACTTATTGAGCTCGGGACTAATCTATATCTATGTAGATAAATATCTATCTATACACGCCTGCAGAGCACGCCGCCGCGACTTACAAGGGTTCAGAAACAGGTAAGGGGGACCTGTTTTAATGTTTCCTGTTTAAAAAAAAAAAAAAAGCGGCACACTGTAGAACACCAGCAGCTATAGAGGAACAACAGATCCCAGCAATAATATATTAAACACCCTGTATAATGTATTATTGCTGGGATTTGTAGTTCCTCTATAACTGGTCAGTGGTAATCTGCATTGCGCAGTATAATCATTATACAGCGCAATGGAGAATACCACCAGCTATAGAGGACTACAAATCCCAACAATAGTACATTATAGTATAATGCACTATTGCTGCATTACTCTATAGTTGCTGGTATTCTGCACTGCGACGCAGTATAATGTACTATATTGCACACCACACTTTTTTTTTTACTTCCACCGCGCCAAGCTTGCTCCTGTGATGGACTACAATCTCAATACAAACTAGTAGTCCATCACTGGAGCCTTTTTTTTTCTTTTTTATCCGATTAACCGATTAATCGAACTTAATAATAGGCCAACTAATCGATTATGAAAATAATCGTTAGCTGCAGCCCTAAAATAGATCAAAGTCTGAAGTCTGGATATATCGTTCTCTGCACATGAACGAGAGGCTATGCGGGTTGGCTTCCAGTTTAGGTGGAGGGAGCAAAGTATTAAATATCTTGAGGTACATGCTGTGTTATGAGAATTGGATGTTTTTTAATTAGATTATATGCAATTATTGGCAGAGACGCAACGTAGACTTAATAGCTGGGGTATGAAAATGCATTCGTGGATAGGAAAGATGGAGGTGTTTTAAAATGGATATTTTGCCAAGATGTATCTATTGATTTAAAACTATCCCGATCAGAATTCCAAGATCTTATTTCAGGACCTGGAAGCCAGCAATGATCAAATATGTGTGGAGGCGTGCCATGGCACAACTGAGGCATTATATATTAGTAATGCGTAGACAGGATGGTGGGGCAGGTCTTCCACACATGGAGTTGTATTATTGGCCAGCAGTGTTAACTCGTATGATGGATTGGTTTTCTTCTGCTAGAAATAAATTGTGGGTATCTATTGAACAAGCAGCTATTCCATTTGTGTTGACTTCAATTCCATGGATCTGCCCTCAGAAAAGGTTGATGCAGGGGCCTCTGACTCCGTTAGTTAGGACATTTATGAAAATCTGGGATACGACAGTAAACTTATATAACACATCATCTTATGTGGGTCCTTTTACCCCTATATTATGCAAACTTCCATCAGGGATCACCAGCTCACGATTTTTCAAATAGACTGCTACAGAGCCAGCACCTATTTAAGCAATTTCAGACCATGGTATTCATCCTTTAGCTTTATTGATTCCAGAAGGTAGCTCCTCAAGGGGTCAGTGGTTTGCGTACCTTCCGTTAAAACATTTTATCGCTTCCCTTTCGAGAGCCAAACCTCCTAGGCGAGATTTGACACCTTTCGAGGACTTAAGTGTGAACCAAAAAGCAAGTAAACATAAACTATCAAAGATATATTGTATTCTCTGCACGCAAGCTTATTCTGATACGTTTTATGTCGGAAGATGGGAAACAGAATTGGGCTATAGATTATCTTCGTGATGATTGGAAACAATCCTTTGTGTTAACGTTTAAATCAAGTATCTTGAGTTATATTCAGGAACAGAATTTTAAGATATTGACAAGATGGTATAGATATCCCATCTTTATACATAGGATTTTTCCAAACATATCTGACCAATGTTGGAGATGTGGAGTAGAAAAAGGCACAATATTGTACATGTTGTGATCATGTGAAGGAATACAATCTTTCTCGGAACTGGTTCATAAGATAGGACTCCATCGTACCAAGGTTGGTTGATCTTTTACACCTGAGATTGCGCTATTATACCAGGGACAAAGAAGTTAAGAAAGGCCTATTTTGTTTTTTCTTATTTGCTGTGAGACCGGTGGTAGCTCAATATTGGTGGTCCCAAGAGACTCCGCAAATTAGAGAGTGGGTCAAATAAATTAACTTTTTAAGAAAGGTAGAGGAGCAATATGCTCTCACAGAATAGGTACCCATGTGAGAGGGTGTTGAGTTTTTTTTTCTTTCAAGCAGCGACCCTTAGGGCCAGTTCATACCAGACACAATTCTGGCCGGAATGCACTGGATCGCATTGCGGCTGGCTCACTTTGTTGTGGTTCGGGAGGGGGCATGGCGGTGCATTGGAGTGAATGGCACCGCAGCCACACCTTCCGGCCGCAATGCGATCAGCCGCATGGGAACTTGTGGCACATCAATGTCTGCGTTACGGCCTGCGTTTTCTGACCGGACCACAGGCATTGATGTGCCTTGCGTTCCCGTCCGGCCGATCGCATTGCGGCCAGAGGGCGTGGCTACGGTGTCATTGAGTTGAATGGACCGCCACACCCCCTCCCACACCACAACAAGGTGAACCGGCTTCAATGCGATCCAGTGCGTTCCGACCAGAATTGGGCTGGAACACACTGAAGATTATGTGAACTACCCCTCAAAAGGGAAGAATGGTTTTAAATAGCTTTGAAATAGTATGTGGTAATTATGTACAATGAAGGAGTCCATTCTCTTTTTCACAATATGTATTTTTTTTTAACAATTTATTCTCCTTATGAGAGCCCTTGATTTATGTGGTTTGTATGTGTATATTGACGTATGTGTAGTAAAATTAAATTAATAAAAGATATATTATTCAAAAATCTAAGAATAGTATGATGGTTACAATAGAATAGGTTCAGCTGGATGAAGGTTTTATCATTATCATAACCTGTTTTTATCATAACCATAGCTCCATGGCAGTCTCTGAAACACTACAACTAGTCATCCATGGCTAAAATTCAAGTCATTGGAAGCTTGGTCAGCACCTGGTTTGACAAAAGTCGATTTCAAAACCAACTGAGCTGGCTGGAAAATTATTGACCGAACAGTGAATGCAACGTTTTAGATGCAGTCACCGTTTCAGATATTTAGGCATCTGTGGGTTCTGCAGTTGCTTGAATACAATAGCTATCACCTGATACTCCTCCATCCACGCTGTTTATAGGGAAGAGGAAAGCATTTTCTCTCAGGCTTAGAAAACCTTAAAATGCATGGTTAGACTAAGGATAAAAGTATGGGTGTTATTTTACACACACACACATTTTTTGCATTGTGATTGTAGAAGCTGAGATTCAAAACATCAGCTTCCTCAATATTATCCTTTAATTAAGGCAAAGGTGATTCACTTTGTGTCAAGTGACCAAAATGTTAGGGTCTAGCATAATCTTTCTACCTAGACTCAAAACATATCATTTTTAGTTTACGGTCATGAAGGTGCACATATCAAAAGACTGCATACAATGGATGAAACTTCCATTTGAAAAGGTATGAGTAATCAGTGTAGGGGTCACATAACATCATATAAGGAATAGCTGTATAGGAATGATAACTTGCAGTAAAGTCATAACTGTTGTTTTTATGTTCTAGATCATCAAGACAGTATGGCCCGATTCCGATGCTAGCATCGGTATCGGGACATCCCTACAGTAAATGATTACATTAGATAATTTTACAATTAGACAGAGACGATGGTCATAAATTATTTACAGGGATTTTGATATGGTATTTCTCAACATAAAGATATGTTTTGAGCTAATACAAACCTGGTTATGGCTCACAAGAGAGATGAAAATATAAACATTTACGCTGTCAAAATTGCATTAAGGAATGATTACCTTCTCTCCTGGGGTCACGGAAATTCTCCATATGCAGTGAGTGTATGAAGGATAACCATTTGGAAATCCAGGGGATGAGAAATTGCCTGAGGAATCTTGTAATGTTTCTCCACAAGCTGCAAGACATACAGTACAAAGGTGAAAGCAGAACTAGCATGTAGACTGCAGAAATCTTCAAAAAAAGAGTCAGGTCAATTATATCCCTTGTCTGAAAAATAATAATGCATGAACACTTTGATACGATTAATTATTTAGGTATTTCTAGACAAATTTAAGCCATTATTGGGAGCTTATGAAGGGCACCCATCTGACAGAGCTTGGCGCCTGAGAAGCCAGTTGACGTGATAGTTACTTTGCTGTTTAGACATAAACAAATTCACTTTACTAGGTGAGAAATGCTGAAGGATAGGGACAGGTACCTGGAACACAGTATTTACCAAATACAAAAAAAATATATAAACACAGTATAAATGTGAAAAATTAGACTGTAGGTCCACTTTAATGTAAAATAAAAAAAAAATCCAGGGTGTGTGAGCAAGACCCTGTTGGGGCCCTAAAAGTTGTTTTGGCAGCTGAGTGATTTAACCATTCTACTGCTCACCAATATTAGTTTTAGGCAGGCTGACCCTTTAAATGGTTTATCTGAACACATGCCTACACCAAAATTCACAAGAAATAATTCACATAATAGTTTGCATTAATGATCACCGTGCTCTCTTTCACACCCATTACAATTATTACATTAGATACTAGGTTTAAAGTTTTAAGACTTTGGGTACTCAGATTTAAAAGCAAAAAAAACACTGCGACATACAGATGTATGTGAAAACATGAGCTAATTGCCCCAGAAAATGTGAAACAAAACTGTCTGAGCATTTCATCAGTAGTCATTCTTATATCCAACAATAAGAGAATAATTCATTCAACATGAATGTACTGAAGCTGCGTAACAAAAGAACAGATGCTGATTTTAAGCCAATGAATTCCATAGCCAAAATGGCATGTTACATCTCATCTAGAAACCTTGTTCATTAATTTATCATAGTGTGTACACAACAGGAACTTAAGAGCCCTATTTACTTACATGGGTACGATGGTTGCTCACGTATTTATTTTGGAGACGCACCAAAATGGCAGAACTGGAAGGGCTTATATCTCAGTGAATTATAGTGTTTATGGATTTAGATAAAGAAACTCTGCGTGTAAAATCATGCTGCCTTCTTACACTGATAAAGTGGAATAAAAGCCGATAAGTGAAATGCTAGCAAAGGTTACATGATATTAAGGCGTGCTCATTTGGCTGACAGTTCCAAATCTTTTTAGCTTGCTGTCATATTTCCCATTCCTCCACCTCTGAACTTTGGCAGCAAAAAAGAATCAAGCTACTGAAGTATTTTTGCTGAACAATGTATAGTTTATCTTTGCAGTACCTGGACATCTATACAGCTTCCTTGCCTGTGCAATATCTCCTTTACTGAGACGTGTACGTTGACCTATGGGAGGCCTCACACCGTTTTCATCGCGGGATGGAAGAATTGTATCCAGAAACATACCCCTAAAAAATGATACACGCACAAGAATCATCAGTTCCATTACACAAATATCATACAAACTTGGCTTTAAATGTTATATTTGCTTAAAGTTTGCTATGGTGTGTTTGCAACAGACTTTTTTCATTTATATAACATTGAACATAAACCATTCCAGCCAGCTTTAAAGGAGAACTATGAGGCGAGTGAAAATCACTCAGCTTCATAGTTCTAACCGACCTGTGACAATTAAACTGGACTGACTGGAAGAACAGACAGGGGATGGGGTGGGTACAGCTGGCTCTGCCTCTAGATAGGCAGAGCCAGCTGTCACTCACGCAGCTGGGTGGATCCAGACAGTATTGTTGGAATCTGTCCCGGCTGCGGCGTCTCAGTATACAGCGAGCTGTATCTCGCAGTATACTGATCTTTGGGTGACGGGAGGACGCCAGTTTGTGTCCTCCCGTTACCCTCCCGTTAGGAGAACTATGGGGAAAAGCACTGACCCCATAGTTCTCCTTTAAAGCTGTGCAAACATAAAACTCCTGAAAAAAGAAGAATGCATTTACGGAATATGCAAATATTAAATCTTAGCCTCCCCCCACCATTTGAAGTTAAATAAGGTATCAAAAAAATCTTTAGACTGGTCCATTTAGGCCTTGTGGTACCTTTTGTAATTATTGGGTACAGTTTCCCTACTGCAACTTCTCATAAGCTTACAAGTGGCTCAGACCAGTTGGTGGAAGAAGAGGACAAAAATAATGTGAAGGAAAAAGCATTTTTTTTTTATTCTGTACAGAATTTAATGCTAACAGACAGAAGATTAAGGAACCAAAGCAGCAGTCATGTTTCAGATCCAGAAACATCCATGTTTCAGGCCGAGGAGTACCCCCGTGGTTACACAAAAGCTTGAAGTAGAATAAGTATCCAAAAAATGCCAAGTGCAGTCACATAAATGTGTTAAAGTGCAGTTCAACTTTTATAGTCATGTCCCACAGGAACTGCTTTACGAAAACTGAACAAACAAAAAAGCTGAAGTGCTTCTTAAAGTAATATAGATATAAACTTACATTTTTAAATCTACACTAAAACAATTAGAGGTTGAATCTGATAAGCAGCTATAAGAATTTAAAAGCATTTATAAAAATGCAAATGTTATTGCATATTAATAGTTAATGGACCCGTAGACATTTTTAAAAAGCAACTCAAGACTTTAAGTTTAAACAGAATACTGGAGGAAGAAAGAAGAGGGGAGATCGCTATGTAAACTACACTTGCCTTCATGTGTCAATAACCTGAAACACAGCTGTCCAAGTTTCTATGCTTATAATGATTCAGCATGCTCAGCAAGGCACTTGTAAACACTTATAAAAGATTATTCCTGAATAGTCTAAATTTGTCTCAATTCAATACATTGCAACAAGCATATCATTATTTTTCTGCATAGTATTAGATCATCTATTTTACAGTATAGTGCCTACACTTTGGTCACATGGTCTCTAGATGTAACATTATTATAGCGAAGGAGATTTCTAAAGTATGGTCTTGATTTTGTGTGTTTTGCAGACATTCCTTTTTTGGATGAAGTCCTCAGTAAAAGGTTACAGCTACAGCAGTGTCAGAAACCTGTAGGAAGACATATGTAGGCTGCCACTGATGACCTTTCTTGAAACTGCTGGTTGCCTAGCCGTGCCTGGCTCCAGTACTGCCTGGCTCACTCACTTGGACAAGCATGCAGCAAAATTATGTTGTTGTTGGTTAGGGGCTTAAAGTGTAAGGCCTTGTTCACACCAAGCGCGGAGCAGATGCAGAGCAGATCAGTTGCAGACCGGATAAAAACTGCGTCCAATGTATTCCAATGGTATTTTTTGCTCCAGTTCACATCGCAGCGTGCAGTTCCAGAGCAGGTGAAAAAACTGCAGCAGGCCCTATTTTACCTGCTCTGGATCTGCATGCAAACGCATCAAAAACTCATGCAAATGCCCAAACGCACTGAAAGCCCATTTTAAACTTTTAAAAAACTTTTTTTAGGTGTCAAAAACGCATCTAAAAGACTAGCGTGCGTGCGCAGAAACCTGACCGGATCTGCTCTGCATTTGGTGTGAACAAGGCCTTAAAGTCACTGGACCAGCAAGGCAGCTGCCACTTTCAGAAAGAAATGTCAGCAATGGCAGCCTCCATCTCTCTCAGCAGGTTTCCTTTAAGGGTAAATTTGCTCTAAAACAGCCAAACACGGTCAATAGTCAGTCCAAGTATAAGCAATAAGCACCATCAGCTTCTGAAATTGATGACTCCAGAATGTATGTTTAAATAGATATAATCCTTATTTCAATTTAAAATAATAACTGATTAGCCCTTTAATACTTCACAATTGTATACTAAATGACGCACTATAAATATGGAGATATCAATTACTTCTGGATAAAGCATCTACACCTTGGACAGTGCATAGTTACTAAAAAGTTGACAGATAGAGTTTTGGGTGAGCACTTATTATAAGAGGACACTGGAAGAGACTGTGCAAAATCCTAATACTGATATGACCATTGAACAATCTTCAATCCTGGCCAATCATTATCCACGTAGATTTCTCTCAGTAAAAATCAGCACATTCTGATTTTTCTCTTAAGATATTCTGCAAGTGTGTGGGCAACACAAGTTTTAAATAATGATCACATTCAGTAATAACCTCCTGAGGTGACCTTTTTTTGTAACCAATATTTATATGCAAATTTACAATACTTAAGCTACATATAAACAGATATATCACATATAAAATCATTTACATTTTTGGGGTTGCTAAGCAGCGGCCTACTTGCTGTCTACTGCAGATGAACAGCATGTCAACAATCCAAGAAAACAAACCTTAACATTTGATTTTGAGGATTTTGATAAGCCCACTTTAGACAAGAATTAAAAATGAAGCATATCCATGATACACATGCAAATATCTGTACTGAAATGCAGGAAAAACTGTTATGCTGGCTATTGGTGCAAATATTTAGTTTTACAGTAGATAATTACACATGCAAAGGAAGAAAAAAAATACTTTAAAACACAGCACTTGAAACACCTGAAGCCATTGAAGTAATTTGTGTGAATGAATCACTGAAATTACTGGTTTCAATGTTCAGGCATAAATGTAGAAAAATAGATCAGGAATTTGCCACTGTTTTTGATAAAAACTACATATCTTAATTTGCAATGTGCCATGGTACCCAGCAAATTATAGTTCATTATTAAATATGAAAAAGGGAATTAAAAGACAAAAATTATAACCTGAGGTTCCAACCTTGAGAAGGTGTTCCTTGCATAGTGCATGATGCTGTCAAAATCATATGGCTCTCCCTGTGAGTTCACCTCCCCGGGTTCCATTTTCAGAAAGTTGTATTCCTGACCTAGAAGTTGGACAAGTTTAGCAAGTAAACAATATATTACATGACTAAAAGTAAACTTTATTGACCTAAGCAAGTATATTATTGATGTTAACTCTAAATGTAAACACATAGGTTATTGACATGGTTATATAGCAAATTCACACAAAATTGGCAATTTCAATTGTTGTGTACGTAGGCAGGTTTAATGCAAGCGGTCTTCTTGAGGTTTCCAAAAAGTGTTCAACCTCAAAGCCAGCTAGTATGTCATGATGGTGACAGCCCTCGTCTGTTTTTTTTGCAAGGCTGTGGTGTCACCCGTTTCTTGCTCCTTCCTTTGCAGGACTATACAGAAGACGCAGATGTGGGAGTACAGCTGGGAGCCAGAGTCCAACAAACTAATAATCATGTGTTAAGCAATATTAGTAGGATCAAAACAAATTACTTAGTGGACTCCCATATCATGTCCGCACAATAAGGTAGAACATTACAAGTGGACAATCAGTAACTTTACATCTCTATTAGTACATTTCTGACACGTCACAACATACAGCAACAGTATCATTTTCTAGAAATGTCCTAGACTGCAATGTCATCAGTCTGCTGCAGGCAAGAGAAAGCGTTTCCTCTGCCTGCCCTTCCCTAGTGTTCAGACTGTTCTGTAGCAAGGCGAGGGGCTGCAGTAAGGTCTAATCTGTGTCAGACATTTGTAAGCAAAGCCAAGAATGACACAGGCTGCAGACATGACATGATTGTGTGTGATCAGCCTGCATTTTAGTCCAGGAAATAGATGATGCCCTAGAATTCGGAGACAATTATTCCTAAATAAATCTCCTAAAATTGATTACCTGGATGATGCCTGAACAAAAGATGGTGCTCCCATTTTGGACAAAAAAGCAGATGAATGCATTGTCAAGGGAGCAATGTGATCTCTGTAAGAGGTAATAAATGCCAGTGTTGCACTTACACATTGCATATCACACATCTGAGGCTAGGTCGACTTTAACATTTAAAAAAATATTTAAAAAATGTGTTTGCTCCTTTAACAACCTTGTTTTTTCTAAACAAAAAATGTCATGACCTTATGACGGGATAATCCTGTCATGAAGTCGGAAGGGGTTACACAGAAGCCGCCGGGAGTCTGTTCCGTTTTGTCGAGCTGGTGACCGGCTTTACAGTAGAAGCAATTCTGCCGCCAGATCACTTCTACAATCCGGCTGGGGATGAGAGCGGCGAACATCTGCGTGCGATCCCCTCCCGTACTATGGGACCGGGAGTGACGCGCATTGCATCACTTCCGGTCTTGAAGCCCAGCAATAAGCCATTGAAGTGCGATCTGCACTTAAATAGCTTATTTAGAGTGTGAAGGGGTCTTTTGGACCCCCAGCATCACCTTAAAGTGTACCGGTCACTGCCATTATGCTATCACATGGGGGGTTTGTAAGCCCCCCCTATGTAATAGCAATTAAAGTAAAGTTAAAAAGAATAAACTAAATGTAAAAATAAAAAAAATTTTAAGTCCCCCACCACTGCGTCATCATGTAAACACGTGTCGGGTGCACCTACGTATGAATACTGAATTCTGTCACAGTTTCACAGGCACACTTTTTAACCGGGGCATGTTGGGTATCTAGGTACTCGTTAACCTCATCTTTTATATTTTACCAATCTAACTTAAGTGCATTTTTCACGAAAGGTTTGGGTATGATAATAAGTTGCGCTAATGTCGTGCAAGATAAAAATTTGCAACTGCCACCATGTTATTCTATTGGGTCTTGGCTGTCAGAAAATATATAATGTTTGGGGGTTTTGAGTAATTTTCAGTTAAAGTGCCATTTGTTACTAATAATATACTTATAAAACCAAGAAAAATTTTACCTGGTTGTATGTTTTCCCTGATAATTGTCACATGATCGTCTCGATCCGGTCGAGTGTGCTCATGCCAAAAGCCTATCACATGACCAAGCTCATGGACCACAATTCCAAATTTATCACAGTTTTTGCCAATTGATATTGCCTGGGGGCCATTTCCTCTTCGTCCCACATAGGAGCAGCACCTGTTGAATAAATGAAAAAACAGCTATGACACTTAGGGACAGTCACACTTAATTATTAACCTCTTTACAGGCATTTCAAACAGTAAAGGAGTTAAGTGTATTAATAGACTAAACACTTGAATCATTTATTATATGTCACATCTGTTACACTCACAGATTTCCATCGTATCATAGCAACAACCATTCTGAGAACACTGCACAATGTATTGATTTTTACTAAAAATACGGGTTAGCCTAGTGATATCTTATTTATCTTTAGCGCAACTGTTTAATTATATCCTTGGCAGCTTTCATGTCTAACGTTTTTATTTCACATCAAGATTAGTTCAACATAGATGTTATATTTTCTAACATGCTTTTCTGTGCGTTTAATTTGTGATCCATGATGAAATAAGTCCATCAAACGTCACAAAATTAGGACATAAAGGAAATGACCTGAAGTAATATACTCAGACAATTTGATATTTCAGTTGGATTTCTAGGTTTATCTGGGCTTGAGCCATCACATACCTAAAGCAGGCCACTTTTTGGGCCCTTCAGCACTGTTTGAGCTCAGCTCCACCCGGCCCAACAATAGTCAAGGTAAAAATCAACTAAGCATGGTGGAAAATTATCAGCCACTGACTGCATTTTTTCAGAGGCAGTCGCTGTTCAGGTATTTAGGCAGCCGCAGCAATAGCTGGCAATGGAGAATCTATTGATTTATTTTTTTCAGCCCACAAGAAAAATGTATGGCTAGCATTAGGCCATATTCACACTATTGCATGCATATCAAAATGTGTTGCATGTAAAGTAGAACCACACACTTTGAAGGTTGTGGTTTTCTCCAAATAATTTTAATGGGACGCAATGCACCAGAACTGTGTCAGCACACCAACAAACGTGTCAAGACAAATGTTTCACTAGAACACTAGTGCTTCGAAAGATTAGCAGGAACAATTAGTTTTACCCATTAGTTATCTTCCACACCAATGAAAACCTATTTATATGAGATAATCCTATGCCCAAATATTTACAAGGGGTAAGGCAAGGTTAGTGCATGCAAATGGAGATTATATCTTTGAACGTCTAGGGTGAGATTTACAGCCCAGGCTCTTAAAGATACATTGTAATGCATATTGTTACAGTAATGGAATTTACCGATAAAGATCAAGTACACTTTCATTCACATGTCCATTCATTTAAGGGGGAGGAAATGGTGCTCTAAAGTACCATGCCCCACCATACTAAAAAGGCAAAGATTGCAATTAAATTGCCTTTTTATGTACCAGGTTTGGGAATTTAGTTTTGTTGTCGTGGCTGTATTAAAAAATGCCATCATTCAGATTCACATAAGTTCTGATGTTTTTGTCGTGGGGCTGTGATAGGAAACAATCCCATTTTTACACTTGTATTTTACAGGCATGCATGTGCAGAAGCATGAAGATAGTGTTACTCTTCACTTTTCTACTACTTCTCTCTACTAGAGAAGGTTCCAGAGTGTTTGCTTCTTTTACCACATCCTGTAATAAACCCCAATTGTTATTTAATTCTGGAGTAAAATGCAGATATTGACTAAGCTATGCCAGGATAACTTAAAGGGAAACAGTCCTTTTAAAAACACATTAACCTTCTTAATATACCCAGAGACAAGTAACTCAGATGCTCAAATACATTACCTGAGTTTAAATCCACATCTTAGCACTGGTGCCCACAAATACATAAAAGTCTGACAAGTTAGCAAAGCAGTATGCTTACCCACAAGGCCTATATGTAAACACAATGTAGCTCTCTTCATCAGTGCGCTCTATAAATGTCACACAGGTGTGTTTCTCCCAGTGTCTCATGGCCTGCTTGAACATAGCCCTCTGGCTGCCTAGAGGAAATGCACAGAGGAAAAAAATGCAACAATTTTAAATATGTTGGGCAGCACAAGGTTAAAAATTGTATTCAGCAGCAAATGGCACCATAACCATCTTAATATATTTACATAATTGTTTTTATCAATCATTTCTTCTCTCCTTTTTTCTCCACATCTGTTTAGGGCCTAGAATTATGTCACTTAACTGTCATCATCACCATTGTGGATTACCATGTAGTTTAATGTTCACCACGTGTTTAAAGAGCCTGAAATCAGTCTAGGATTAATGAGACCAGAATAGAATTCCTAATCTTCAATGTAGCCACAGGCAAAAATCTCCTATATCATATACCTGGAATCTTTTTGAAACTTGAAAGGGAAAGAAATGGTGATTATATGATAAGTAACCCCAAAATAATTCTAATGTATGCTTAGAAAAAGTAACATTTACAGTTTAAGGAAGAAGTTAAAATGCTTACAATTACAACATAATAAAAGACAGTCCAAATACAATGATATGCATCCATATATAAGCAACACTGAGCTATTGGTAAAGGTCAAGGTGAGCATATTATTACATATATATCAAGAGTGTGGTTAAAATTGTGACAAAGATAGATGAAAAAAATCTGTAGATGCAAATTTTAAATACAAAAAAAAAATATTGAAGTGTTCTTATCATATCTGTACATGTTCTAGTTTTGCTGACCTCGTAAGTGCATCTTTTTATTTTAATTTCTTGGTATACACATTACCAAATAGTAAACTATTATATGCTTCTCCTGTGTATATTATTTGCAATGTATGCAGTCCTGTAATGGGCATTTGACAGTGAATATTGTTACCCATCTAGATGCCCAGGTTATGTATCTAAAAAAGCAACATTAACAACTTGTAAAGAAGCCTGTTAACAACCAAACAGGCACTGCCCAAGGACAGTGAAAAGGTAGGGGAGATGGACACGTTCACATTTCAGAGTAAAATAGTTGAATTACAGTAGCAAGAAAAGGAAAGGAGTCAAAATGCCAGTAAGTCTTGCACTGGCCCAACTTGTTAATTATGCCTGTTCTGCTGATTTTGGTAATATGAATGCTCTGATGAATTTGGTAAAATAGTTTAAGGGGTGGTAGTTTAACCACATAATATGTCCCTTTGCAACCAAAAGAATTATTTCTACAGTAGGATGGGACTAGGAATTGTGAATAGTGAAAGCCAAACAAGTCTTAGATTTAGGGGACTTGTCCCAAAAATGGCTGCTTTTAACATTCTGAGCATCAGATAGGCAAATTGTTGGAGACCTCTGGAAGGCCCAGGTGTTAGGGTACATATTGCCACCAATGACAACATTAGTGGAAGATGAAAAGTTCTAAAAATCTTAAGAGGATTAGTAGATATACTATTAAGGATCTCCAAGATTTCAGAAAAATTGCCAGTGCCATGCCAAAAAGACAGTAGTAGCTTTTTGAATTAAATAACCACCTGAGAACTTAGTGCTGATATTATAGTAAGCTACAGAATCTATGTTAGGGTCAAGTGGCACCTTGGGGTACGGTGTGCCGTGGGAAAGAATGATGTGAATGCTGGAGAGTTTAAAATAGAATCTGGGATACTATAGCAAAAGCTTATGGGGAAATAGTGGGTGTAGCAGAATGAGTAAAGATGTAATTAAAACTACATATGCTGACAAAATGTAAGAAATCTTCTAACAAATTGCTTTTGACAAACAAGGATTATGATATATTAGATATAACAAAAAAACTGGATCAATAAGTCATCAATGGATAATATATTTAAAAAAGCTATACTTAAAAAGGATAGAAAATGCTTAAAGTGACCGGGTTTTATGGTTTAAAACCAGTTTTGAACAAAGATATCAATCATGACTGACATGAATGTTGAATCTATACATGTAAATATGCACAGAGAAATAAATAATTCTAATCACGTACCAATTAAGATAAGCCACCTTAATTGAAAGACACAGCTCAAAGTTCAAAGGTTGTTAAACATGGAAAAGCTCCAAGCAGAATTGGGGTCCTCATTATGGGAACCTTTTAGTCATCTATATTAGTTCACTTTAAAATGGATCAAGTTGCTAGATATAGTACATAACGCAGACCATAGTCTTTATAAGACAATTAGCTTGCACAAAAAGGCTGAAACAATTAGAACAGAACGTCTGCTAGATTTGGTCTAGACCATATATTTTATCAAATGAGCAGGAAGCATTCGGGAAACACTGAACACAAACTGGTAGTAGTATTATAAATAATAAAAAATGAGCAAGGAGGCTATGAAAAGCACAAAGAATGTAGCTGTATCAAAGCACATATCAGTGCACTACTAACTATAACAGTTGAGTAGTATGGAGTGCACCTCTTAAAAGCTAGCGCAGGGGATGACTTCCAACTGTAAAACATTTATTCTGGCCATTCCTGTCCCCCACCGTACCCCCCGTATCACCCTCCTTACATGAAGCCAAAATTGTAGTAATCCTTAAGACAAGTAGCCTACTATTCTTACTTATCTTAATGTCCAGTTGCACAGTGGGATTATTGATTAACAGTAAGCCAAGCAACAGTAGCAGCAAACAAAATATTGGGATACATAAAACGGCCAATAAAATGTAAGGCAAGTGCCAAAGGACAAATTTTAGAGACAAATCTTAAAAATAAAGAATAGTTTTGGGTGCCTTATTGTTAGGAGGACATTGACCGATTTGTAGAAGGTCCAAAGAAAAGCAACTAGTTTAGTTGAAAAATATTTTGAGGTGATTAAAAAAATATGTATTTCAATATCCAAAGTCATTACAAACATGGCAGAACGTTATCCCAGGGACAGTCAGTGGTATCTGGAAGAGGAGATTTGACCAAAGAGGTTATTTATGACAACTGTGTTAAAGCTATTTAGCTACATGAGGTAGTAAAAGAATTTAAAGCAAGTTTGGATGATTCTTTTTCATGACTAGTAGTTTTTAAATTTATAACTACTATGGACAGTATGGTAATACTTTGATCCAGGACATTTATCCATCTGCTTGGTGTAGTCACTGCTTTGTGGATGACTGTTTTCCATCTAAAAGGGTAAAATTGTGCATTATTGCCCAGTGGGTTTTCCTTTGCGTTTCTCTGAACAAACAAGTACGGTACCTAGGTTTGCGAGGCAATTGAATTTGATGGTCAATTGTCTGTTTATTGAGCCTGTGCAACTCTTCTCAAACACACTAAAAACACATTTATACACAGTGGGTTTTGCATATACATCAAAACAACAACATTTCCTTGGCAGTGATGTTGCGTAGGCAGTCAAAATGGTTTCAGTGACATGTAGAGGCAGTTTTCTGGCTTCAACTAATATTTATGAAACAGCAACAACTACGCACAGGACCATTCTACACTTGGGTCAGTGTAAATCATCTCTTAAATGCACCCCCTCCTCCAACTACAATGGACAGCATATACCAAGGTTATTAATTATCCCCTGCTCTGTTTCTTTGGGCACTAGAGAAATAGATGTATGATCTGTAACCTGGTGCTATTGCTCTAGACTCTTTTCTGGCAGACGAATCTAAGACCTCATGGGCTGGCCTTAGTGTCAGATTGGTGAAACTCATTGCTGAAGTTAGGTGATGGCACACACACGAATACATGTGGGCATCAGTGTTTTATGCTATGAATTCTGTTTAAATACAGGATCTAAAGTAAAGTGCAATTATAAATGTCACCAAAAAAAAGCCAAATTTCAGCCTGTGCATATAATTCCTGAGTGGTAATAGTGGAATGCATCTTACCAGTGAAGTTGCCTCCGATAACATATGGAATGACTCCCCCAGGCCATATTCTTTCAGTCCGTGATGTAGCAGCTCTGGGAATTCGTCTCTTCTCATTTCTCCCTGAGGGTTTTAGATCTGTATTTTCCCTGGTTGCATTTGTATGCTCATAACCTACATTAAAAGGGAAAGCACCATTATTTATATTGTCATGGGTCAAAAGCGTGATAGTGCATTGCACTATTTATGCAGCTTTAAAAATGCCATTGCAGTGCTCTAAAGGCTTATATAAATAGTTGGAATACCAGAGCCAAATCTTCTTATCCTCTCTATAAGCTGATAGAGTGTTCCTCTTTTTTTTGACAGATCATGCTCTTCAAGGCCACCTTGAAAATGGAATAAAGAAAATCATGAGTGTTGTCACTGCCAGGTCAAGTACAGGATTATAAACAATGTGACCAATTTACAAGGAAGTAAGTTTACATCTGACTTTGGAAAGCACATTCAACTAAAATCATTTTAATCTAAATTCCAGGGCCTACGCCAAGATCTTTTTTTTTTTCTCTTCAAACAAGTCATGACAATGACATCACCAAATTATTATCTAAAGCGTTTCTGCTCCGGGTGACCTTCACATCTTTTGTGCCATATTGATTGGCAGTCAGATGCTTTTCTTTCATCTAGATTGGATACCGCTGACTGGTTTCATCTTCTGGTAATGAATTTTTCCCAACTAGAAGCAATTATACATTCTAAAAAAAGATCACCCAAAAAAGCAGCGTAGTAACATTTTTTTTTAAACCTTTATTGGGTTTGAAATGGATCTGAAAAACCACATCCTTTAATCACACTAGAACAGCACAGCTATCAAGCACTGGTGGGTTGTAATAAGATCTCAGAGACTCTCCTGTGTAGCTTTATAATCAATAGCTCAGAGCCTCAGATACAAGCTGAAAAGGGCTAATGACCAAAGGGGGTGGGAAAAATAGAGAGAGTAAAATGTTTACTGTACAGGTGCAATAAATCAAAAGCCTTGTTCTAAGAAAATGGGTCATAATAAACATCCAAGGCATTTAGTGCACTGTTATCTCTTTACCCTGCCGTAAGCCTCGGGACAATAGCTATAAAATATCAGGCTCTGTTCATTATTGTAGAATATGTCAGAAGTTGTGGGTAGTTTTTTTACATTTTGGAGACCTTTCATGCAGCTCTCAGCCTCTCCAAAAGCAGCACAATGAACAAAAAAAAAAACTAACATACTGACATTTCGTTAACAGTGGTAAACAGTGATAAAATGGAGCAATACTTAGTAAAATATGGCATATGTTTACAATGCATTGCTATCTACCTGTAAAGAAATTGGTAAGGAAAGAACAACCTTTACAGGCAATATTATACATTTGCCATGTATCATAAGAAGGTTCCTTTTTCACCCAACTGCCACCTGTCTCAGTGTGTAAACTTCATTAGGATTGTTTGAACATTCATCATTATAAATGTTTGTTTTTCTGCATGCCAAAATGAATGCAGGCTTTAGTGTTAAGATGCATTTTATCCATTTGTACAGACCTCTTTCCATCCACTAAAATGGTACTACTGTGTTGATGTAGAAGGGTTACATTTGAATCTGGTTAATGATCCAAATGTGCATTTGCGTGCATGACATCAAATAGAATTAAGGAGGGCAAACACAATGAGGCTGATTTACTTAATTGAGTTGAGAATCTTCACACAATAAATTGTGTAAATATTCACTTCAATTATGCAATCATGTGCAGATGGAATAAGCAAACAGGAGTTTATGTGAATATTCTCAACTACTTTAGTTTATCAGCTACTCAAGTAGGCTTAGCAAACTGGTGCAAAGAATAATCATATAGCCCCTGGCCTGATTTGGATTGAGCTATAGAAAAAGGATACTAACATCCAAGCTGGGCAATCAATCCACGCCCTACAGCCACATGCGTAAGTGACATCCTGTGCTGTCCACAGAGTAACAACTTGTGGTAGCACCAACAACTAATTTTTGCCTCTTTTAAAAATTAAAAAGGGGAGCAGTATGCAGGCCATATTACGTCCCAAGATTACTGCATTATATGCAGTATGAGAGAAGTCTGACAAAGACTGCATTTCTACCCAGCGATAGTTTGTAAAATGGAAATATTGGCCTTAGCTTAGAGTGGCAAGATAATTTTAAGGGACAGCAGGTCTCCTGTTGTTTCAGAGTTACATAGTTACATAGTATTTGAGGCTGAATAAAGACACAAGTCCATCAAGTCCAACCTATTGCGTGTATGCATTTATGTTTGAGCTGGTGTGTGCGTGTGTATGAGTCCATGTGTAATTTTGCTCTTAGGAGTACCTGTACCCCTGTATGTTACGGTCCCCGAGGAACTCGCCCAATAGTTTCTTGAATGATTCCACACTCTTAGCTGAAATCACCTCCTGCAGCAGTGAGTTCCAGACCTTAACCGCTCTAAACTGTGAAGAACCCCCTGCGCCCCGTGTTCTGACATTTTTTTTCCACTCATTTTTGGTGGTGTTCTCTGGTCTTTGTTACCAAGTTAACCCTTAAAGAGTTTGTTAGTAATGTTGTTGTCGCCACTGAACAGTTTATGCAAGAAAATTAATCTTCATTTCTTTCTTATGCACATTTTCCTTCAGAAAAATACGAGCTACGAACAGGCAAGGGCCAGGGAAGCTGGTGGAAGGGGGTCCAAACCCTCCATCCAGAGCATCCCTGGTGCAGCAACAGATCCTCCACAACTGAAGGAGGCTGTAGGAGGATCTGGATTCAGGATCACACAGGTGATCTTGTGCAAATTATGCTAGAGCAACTACTTGTGCCCTTCTATTTTGCAGCGCACACCATCACCCTGAGACTTCTGCTGGTTGTACAACAGGATAAAGTTGGAGGGGAGGGGCCAGGCAGGGTGTCAGAGTGGAAAACATGAGATATGAGCACTGTTGAGCAGGTGAGAGTAGGGGTGTGCATACAGCTGTGCAATGTGCTGTCATTACTGGCTCAGTCTCACTGAAGGAGTTACTGCAAGTGAGCGGGGCTGGTTTGTCACATCAGTGAACTTGAACTTATTGCTGCTCAGCACTGAAGGTATCCTAAGCAGTGCTTTCAGAAGAGAGGAGAATGAGAGTGCATTATCATGTTTTTATTTACATGAATAATTATATGAATGACATCATAGTCAAGAAGGCAATTGTTGCATGATATTACTTGCAGTTTGATTGTGAGTCCTGATGCCAGGCTATTGATCAGAAAGACTACAAATTTATTTATTTTTTTTATTGCTGATTTATTTTGGCCCTTGCTAAGCAAAGATAACCAGTGCTTTGTGTACCTTTCTATGGGGATCTTACCAAACATAAGTTGTTCTGTATATGCTTGTGTCAGAGGTTAAAACAATCTGTGTCTGGGAATATATTCCACTTTAACCGTGTACTAGCAATGTGCAATAATGGAATAGGAAGGAGCAGATGTAGGTGCAGAATGTCAGCTTCTGAAAGTGTATTTTATTTGCATTCAGAAGGTGGTGTAAATACGCAGGCACTGCTGCGTAAGCCAAACTTCCACTGTTAGCAAAATTCTAACACATCCACAATGTGCCGCAGCACACTGCAAGCACTACCTCATTCTTATCCTCTGGGTGCCCCTGGTCTTTCTGGCTGACTTTTTGAGAGAGCTATATTCCCCCCATAAATGGAAAGTATAAAAAAAATAATCTACTCTCCTGACCACAAGCACAACATATTTACTATTATCATTTGCTTTCATGTAAAGAATGGCACAGCCCCAAAGACACTCATCATGGACAGAAAATTAAAAGCGGCCCGGTTGCATAAATTTGCAACCTGGCCCTGACTCCTAGGGTAATAAGTAGAGTACGAGTAGAGCAAGGGAGCAGGAGTCTTTGAAAAACACAGTTACTGCAATTATTTTCTTCCAAATCATGACACAAAACAGGTGACATTAACTAAATGAATATGAAATCTTTGTGTCACTGTTTCAACAAAATATGCCAGTTTTAAAAGGTAATAAGGAAAATCAGTAAGGTGTTCCAATACTTAAGGATATTTCTCCATGCCAAGAGAGTAAAGAATGACCTTTTACAATTCAAGAGGACAACATGCTTAAACTCTTCACTGGGCACAATGGAACCTAAGGCCAAACCCAGATGCTTTGTAACCAACAGATATGAAATAGTTTGAACCAACTATAGGAAGATGATCTTATATTTTTGTTTTCTTAAATAGAAAGGTACAGAGGATGATTGCTGAGCTTTTTTTTTACCATATACTAATCAGGGCCGGCGCTACCACATAGGCAACACAAGCGGCCGCTTGAGGGCGCTGGTGGGGGAGGGCGTAAAAACAGAGCCTCCCTCCCATACACAGGAGCAGCACAATCGAAATGGCACACTTCATTTAGCCTTGCTTTGTCAAAGCAGGGCTAAATGTAGAAAATAACTTACCACCAGGCGCCCGGAACTTTATGTCCTGGGCGTCGGGGGGATTCAACATTGCTGCCGCCACTCTGCTCCTTGCCGCCCCGGGCCTGTGTATGGTGTATATCTTCGTTACATTGGCAGTCATTGTGAATACTTTTGTTACATTAGCGGTCAGTGTGAAAACTAATTGGTTTGACCTGCAATATAGATATCGCAGATCTCCTATTAGTTTTGGATGGTGCCCGGGGGGGGGGGGGGGGGTTTTTTTGGGGGGGGGGGGGGGGGGGGTGCAGAAAAATGTACCTTCGTCTGTGTTGGCAAAAATCCTTGCACCGGCCCTGATACTAATCAATCTTTTTTACTTATTTCAGTTACTTGTGTACAGGTAAATATGTACTTTTGCTGCCCTGAGACAGAAATGTACATCTGCATCCCATAAAACAGAGCACTGTTGTCCACAAATTTGAACAGTTTTTCTCCTACATTCAGCAATGTCTCTCCAAGGCAGACTATTTCTGTTGCTTGAATATGATGTACATCCTGTACATCACTATAATTGAGTGACTACAACCCAGCACAGGTTGCAAGGAAAGTACAGCAAAACAGGTAATCTAGCTGTCTGCTTAATATTTCTCTCACTTAAACTCATTAACTAGAATTCCACAAAATAAATTTAGATCAAGTTTATTTTATAAATTAAGTCACACATTTTCTCACCCTCGCAAATAGGATTCCTAAAACTTATTTTTATACCTTTTATGGGTGCTGTTTTCATTGCAAATATTTCAGGCCAATCACTGCTCCACAGTGTTTTGCAGCAATGAAATGTGAAACCTGTGAATTAATGTCTCGCCTGTCAATCAATCTAATAGAGATAATTCAATGGAATAACAGCCTAAAACGTTGTTCATTTTGGGAAAGTATGTGTCCGGTCTCATGGGAACTTCTAATGACTTCAAAATATTAATGTTCACAGACATGTTTCTTGTCTAAAAGAACTAGTGCATTCTTGGTGGTAGGAGTACAGAAGTCATCCAAGGTTACATTTGTTTTATAAACCATTAAGGCTTGGACTTTTTTTTATATGCTTATTTGTGGAATGGAAGAGATGGCATTTATGAGGGAATGTGTGGTCTTTAGTAAGCCAGCTGTTACTAAAGCGCATCTTAGATTCAGCATTGTTCGAAGTATGAGATGATTAAGCACACTGGGAGGTGTAGTTTAGGAACACTTAATACATGCACTGCTGTGCAGAGCCATTGCACATCTTGGCTTTTTTTGTTTGCATGTGGGAGAAAGGGGGAAGGGTTGATAGGTCAAAATAATTGCAGTAACCAACATCAACCAATCACAAGCCATACTTCACTATTAGGATTACACTAAGCTTCTAGCTGAAATCAACAGAGCTGAATGGCATCTATACTGTTTAAGCAGTACTATTAAATATATTGATTGGCACTGATCTGCTACTTGACCAGTATACCGATGACCTGGCTGGCTAAGACAACACTGCAAGCAGATGTGATTGATTGCTATACAGGTGAAACTCGAATAATTAGAATATCGTGCAAAGTTCATTTATTTCACTAATGCAACTTAAAAAGGTGAAACTAATATATGAGAGAGACTCATTACATGCAAAGCAAGATAATTCAAGCCGTGATTTGTCATAATTGTGATGATTATGGCTTACAGCTCATGAAAACCCCAAGAACCCCAAATCCACAACCTCAAAAAAGTAGATTATTACATGCAATCAATAAAACAAGGATTGTACATAGAACAATATCGGACCTCTGAAAAGTACAAGCATGCATATGTACTCAGTACTTGGTTTGGGCCCCTTTTGCAGCACTTACTGCAATTACTTTCGCACGATATTCTAATTATTCGAGTTTCACCTGTATGTAAAAGGATAGATCTTCAATCAGAGAGTGGGCTAAAAAGAATATATATTTTTCCCCATAGCCAGAATACAGAATCTCCCTTATTTTGTACCGTGAATTAGAAAACAGACAGCTAGAACCTTGTTGCTATAAAGAAACTCTTCATGCTTATCAGTGAGTTTACTGTCCATAACTATAAAGAACCAACTCTGCTGTACTTTCAGTGAGTACACTGTACAAAGAAAAGTACAGAGTAATTAGTTACATTTTTCAACAATTTAACCATTATAAGTCGCTATTAATCTTTCATATAATGTAAGGACACACAAGAGATTTTTAAGCCAGTGATTTATTTAGTATACTTTATTGCACTACTGAAGATGATAGATAATTTTATCCTACCTTTATCTTCTCAGAAAAAATACAAATGCACCCAGCATTGTATTTTTTCGAAGAAGATTCTCATATCTAATAGAATCACAGACATGAAACCCCTAATATGAAACGCTCTCAGGAGCTTTCAAAGCTCCGAATGCTAACCTGCAAATAGGAGGTTCAGGGCAAAAAAACTAAAGTATTTCCATGCTCGCATTCAAATTTGAGAAAATCACATAATATATTATTTGTTATGTGTTCCCTTTCACACAACATACCTAAAAAAAATACTGTCTTGCCTTTTTTGATCTTTTCTTTGGAGCAGGCCTTTAGACAGACTGCAAGCTACTTTGAACAATTTCAAAGTGAGTCTGTCCCAGACAAAGTGGAAACAGAGGGCGTTTCCCCTCATTACCATATAATGCAGAAGCCAGGCTTCTAAATATTTAACCCCATTTTAGAACAGATTCAAATCTAGCTTACAACTGGTTAATTATGGAGAATTCAGTTTTGGACTTTTCAGAAAAGAGCAAGTAAAATCTAAGCAGCACTTTTAAAATGATAGCTAGTCAGGTACTTAAGGGTAGCGAAAGTCGATCTCCAGTGTGCTAAAGACTATTTGCCAACAACGTGCAAGGATAAATACACATTGCTTTTGTGTGACATGCCAATAATTTTAGAAAGCATGGTCTTAAATAGCTAACTGCAGTTCAATGCTTCCAAACGCAGCATTTACACTATGGCAGGAACAAACTCTACTGAAAACAATGTAAAATGCACAACGCCGCATATGGTGGAAATGAGCCCAAAGGTTGCCTACCCCTGATCCAAAGGGATCAATTTTAAGTCAGCATGTGTTTTATTTCTTTACAGACTAATGTAACATACAATTAGCTCTGGTAGAAAATATGGCTACACAAAGCTGTAATTGTTAAAGTGTGTCTGCACATGTGGAGGGTGTCAGTATTTATTCAATACCTCCCTTTGTTTCTTTCTTTTAAACACATATCATAAAAAAATATACAGCTTTAAGCATATATTATTATGTACCATTAAAAAAATGCAACAGGATTTGATTAAAAGTAAGTAACAGGTACGTGAAAGTTTATTTTAGCCAGAAAACCTATTTAGACTACAGGCTTTAGTAATATACCAGGAAAAAGTGTTCCAAGAAGTGCTTTTTTTTTTCTACAGACTTGTATTACTGAATGAACGGTTATAGTTGGCCTCATTTACCAAAGATTTGATGAAGAACTGAGCTGAGTAGCAACCAAAACTGTATGTGTTCTTATTCATTTCAGGCTTGGATGGTTGATTTCAGCCGTACACCAACTGAAATCAGCCGTACATTGGCTTGCTGCGGCTGAGTTCGGGTTGGCCGACCCGAAGTGCAGAAGGAGTTTGACTCAGCCGATCCAACATCTGGCAGGCTACTCGCTGCTGTTTGGCCCATTCTCATATGGGGCCAAAAGCAGTGAGTGAGCCATTCGGCTCGGCTATTCTGCTCGGTACCTCTATAGTACCAAGCAGAATAGAAAACCAGTGAAAAAAGTAGAAAAAAATAGAAAACAATTGAGTGGAGCTAGTAGTGACAGCTAGCTCAGCCCAAATATTTTCTATTGGCCAGGACCAGCTGTCATTACAATGAGAGCTTGTCGGAGCCGGCGGTGATATCAAAGCCGGCTCCGCTAACCTCTTATCGTAATGACAGATCAGATCAGTAAATTTAGGTAAAACATCCCCGCTGCATCACAAGAAATTAATAGTGAGTTTATGACATTAGTAAAACATGCCCAAAGAGTAGAAGCTGGGATGGTCACCAGGAGAGGCCGGGAGGTTCATTCATAGCAGAGGATGGGGTTTTCATTCACAGAAGAGGCAAAGCCATTCATAATAGCACAGTGCGGGATGTTAGTTCACGGTAGAGGCTGGGATATTCAACAAGAGAGGCTGGGGCATTCGCTAGGAAAGGCTGAGGCATTCATTTAAAGTAGAAGCTGTTCTGTCATTACTATGAGAGCTTAGCAGAGCCGGCTTTGATATCACTGCCGACTCCGACAAGCTCTCATGATAACTCAAAAAGCTACGGGGGACAGAAGGAGCTACGCCGTGTACAGCAAAAGTAAATACCAATCTCCAGGGTTTCAATTAGACTGTACAACACTAGAAAATCCCCTATATGAAGAAATCCCTAATTGGAGCTGGTCTAGTAAACAGGTTTACACATATAGAGTATTCATGAGTAACAAAATTTAATAGTAACAAAATAAACAGTAGAAACACCTACAACAAGACATTTAAAAACAATTAAAATGACTTCCCTTAGGATAACCCGGTAAGAATGATAATCTGAGCGGCAGGTAGTCACTGGTGCAAGCACAATGGCCACAATCAGAGGTGGATACTTTGTATCTGAGCTTACTCACGTCGCTTATGATTCAAAGTGGGGAACAATCCTCTTAGGATCCTGTGCTGATGTATAATTCACAATGGAGCAAGACTGCTCAGTAGCAATTCCAGAAAATCCAACTCTGTTTTGTAAAAGCCTAGGATCTTGGGGATGTCTCTCCGCCCACTGATCTATGCTCACACTCGCCCGCGGGGTTTAGTTTCCAAACCGTGGTGGAAACATCCAAGGTGGTTTCAAGCTTGTGCGGCCGCACGGCAAAATGAAATATACTGGAATCCTCACAGCGGTGTGTCCGTAATGTGGTAAAGCCCAAAGCTGAAGGAGATCGAGTGGCAACGACCCGCTCGCACTTCTCGATCTCAGCCTAAATTGTGCAGGCTAGTCAGCTGCTGAAGACCGGACAGCGTCCAGGTCGTCTTGGTTCCGTCCCTTAGATTGGGAAACAGCATAGTTTTCACTCTCACTGGCCGCATATGGGAAGTAAGTGAGTCTGCTACGGGTATCCAGGGAAGCTTTCACACACAAGGGTAACGTGTGTGAAAGCTTCCCTGGATACCCGTAGCAGACTCACTTACTTCCCATATGCGGCCAGTGAGAGTTAGGGTAACGTGTGTGAAAGCTATTTTGTTACTATTAAATTTTGTTACTCATGAATACTCTATATGTGTAAACCTGTTTACTAGACCAGCTCCAATTAGGGATTTCTTCATATAGGGGATTTTCTAGTGTTGTACAAGCTCTCATGATAGTTCAGCGTCCCCTGGTCACTATCTAACCAGGGGACGCTGAACTGTCATTACACACTGAGAGCTCGGCGGCTCCGCCGGGTTCTGAGTGTAATGACAGATCAGCGTCCCTGGTTACCTGGTAACCAGGGACGCTGATCTGTCTCTGCATGCAAGTGGCTGGAGCCAGCCATGGCATGACGGCTGGCTCCGCCCTTGCTCAGTCGAGCCCAAGCATATGCCTTCGGCTCGACTGAGCCGCTCGGCCAACTTCGGGAGCTGTACGGGCTATAGTGAATAGCCCGTACAGCAGCCCTTCAGTTCTACTAAACCGAAGGGGTCCTGGGGCCGAAGCTAGCCGAAGGATCAGCCAAAGCTACGGCTAGATCCTTCGTCAGCTTTGTGAATAGACCCCTTAGTGTTTCCTAGTGTTCTTTTTCAGACTTACACTAGGCAAAGAACTAAACCAGATACAGCAATAAAATAAAAATGGGTTCTCAAGTGGTAGAAAAATATTGTCTCATTATGGGCTACCCAGCACTGCAAGGGTTAAGTGCTCATTTTAGTCTAGGGGTGAAAATAGAATAATATATACTTACCTGATCCTCAATCCCACCTGGCTGCTAGACAGGTTCCCACCGCCTTTTCTTCCCTGGCCTCTGGCAGCCTGCAGAGGCATCCATCGCTGACTGGACGAATGGATGGGAGAGAGGCGGGCAAAGCCAGCTGTCAATCAAAATTACAAATATTGTTGGAATCTTTCCCAGCCGCAGAGTGGCTCTGCGCGGTCAGAATATAGCGGGCAGTAGCCTGCTATATGCTGAATTTCGGATAACAGGAGGACATTAGTATATGTTCTCCTGTGAAACTAAAAAGAACTATGGCAAAAAAAGGTTGGGTCATAGTTCTCTTAAAAAGCCACTGATAGCAGACATTTGAGTCTTTGTTGGGATGTTTGAGGATCTTTGAGAACCAATTACAACAGGTCAGGAAATGTTTTTTTTAAGCTATTTTACTTCTTCTTAAAACTATGTAAATAAATCAATGTCCACAGTCTGGGTAAAAGTGTACTTTAGGTATAGCCTCTAGATGTGGCCAAAGGATATGAGGTTGTCATCAGTAGGGATGATTATGGGGAGCTAAGTAATAAAATGAGTGATAAAACAGTAAATTTGGGAGTTAAGAAAAAGCATTTAATATCTTTATTGTTCTTAGTATGAAGGACTAGGGGACTCATAGCTAAAGTGAAAAGAGCAGCTCTGCCTGCTCTCTTTTTATGTTAATATCTGTAGCTTTAAGGGACGAGAGTTGCAAGCGGTAGGGCATTAATTAAATGCTAAATTAGTGAAGATTTTGATAGCTTTTCTTTTTTTTTTTCATGATTCAAATGCCTTTTAGACATCTAATACAAAAAGATAGGTGAACCGTTGGCTGATAAAATAAAACAGAGAATTTGGGAAATTTTAAATGGTATTCTCGAATGTCTGATGAAAGTGTATTAGCTAAAATTAAAATACCAAAAAGAAAAAAGATGGGAGGCAAGGACTTCAATCTCAATGCAAATTAGTAAACTAAATGTGAGATTGTAGTCCATCACAGGAGTGAGCTTGGACTGTTGGCTACTTTACAACACACACAGGGACCATGGGAAACAAAAGAGATGATTTGAGGATCTACAGCCGAGTGATACACAAATAGGATGCATTTTTATTAATAGTTAGGGCACTTGAATGCATTTTTAAAATTTAGGTCCCGAGTTTAATGTCACTTTAAGAAGCAAGTTCCCAAAGAAAGGTCCAAGATTCCCTGAATAATTATTAGTTTAGCAGCACGTTTGTCTGCAGTAATATTTATATGTAAAGCTGCACTAAACTCAGGAGTTAAATCTTAAAAATGCACCAAAGTACCCTATTAACAAAAATGTACCTTATTTGTGTATCACTCAGCTGTAGATCCTCAAATCATCTCTAAATTTGTGCTGACCCTGTCCCTCCTTTGAAGGATGGCTACTTTTGTTTGCCATGATCCCTTTGTGTGTTATAATGTAATCACCACTCCAAGCTCACTCCCATGATGGACTACAATCTCATGTTTAGTCTAGTAATTTGTATTTAGATTGTAGTCCATCACAGGAGCGATCTTGGAGCAGTGACTACTTTACAACACACACAGGGACTATGGGGAACAAAAGTAGCCACCCTCCAGGAGGAAGGACAGTGTCAGCATGAATTCAGAGATGATTTGAGAATCTACAGCTGAGTGATACACAAATAAGATAAATGTGTGTTAATAGTGAAGGTACTTGAATGCCTTTTTTAAGATTTAAAGTAGGGCTGTGCAAATTAACGATTAATGTCTCGATTAATCGTTAATCTTTTTGATCGATTAAAAAAATTTTGAGCGATTACATTTTTTTTGAAACTTTCTGCACGAGCGCCAGCCAAGGCATTGGCCTATACACATACAGCACAGCAATGAAGTAATAAAATGAACTAGGATCACACTAATCCAGCATATTATTATTCTGAGTTGCCCCACTCAAGCGGCGGCCATATTGAGTGGGGCACGTGAGATTAATAACGTGCTGGATTAGTGTGATCCTAGTTCATTTTATTACTTTATTGCTGTGCTGTATGTGTATAGGCCAATGTAGTTGGATCTGTATGTGCGTTATAATTAATCGAAATTAATCGATTTTATAAAATTTCGATTAATCGAACACGAAAATTTTAAATCAGTAACAGCCCTAATTTAAAGTGACATTAAAGTCAAAGATATTTTTCCCTTAAATTAAAGCACTTACCTTAAATGAAGTTTCTTAATCCGATCTTCTTTCCTGTCATTTTCATCTGTCTCTCCAGCACTGCTGCGGGTCTCCGATCCAGCGCTGACTCCTCTGTCCTTGCTGGCACTTCCTGTCCCGCGGTGTCTGCGTGGGGGTGCACGCAGTCCATATACTTACCTTGTGTCTCTCTTTGTCTCCCGCCCCAAGATGCTTTGCGGCCGCCCAAGAATTTTCACATTTTCGGACGGGAGCGTGCGGGGAAGACAGCTTCTTTTTTTTTTTTTTTGCTTGCTAGCAGTAGATATATGCAAAAATACTGGAGGGTTTAATAACTCTTTAACTCCTAAGTTTAGTGTCACTTAAACAAAACAAAAGAATGAGCCCTACTACACCAGCGCAATAAACATGACATTTAATCTGGTACTTTCTTTATCAGCTGATTAAAGAGATAGGAAGTCTTTGAGCACTCAAAATTTTGCAAACTAAAGTCTATATATTCTGGATGTACCACAAAACTGCTACAGTTTTATTTGAATTGAAATAATGTGCAGTACTCGAAGAAAGTCGAATTTTTCTTGAACAGACCTAGGAGACCACATATAGAGATACAGGTATTACTGAATACATACTAGGTTAGTATGAGCCCAATACTATACTAGGCCAGTATGATGTTAATTACCAATACACAACCATCATTCAGCAACAGGACCGATTTTTGTGGTTGGATCGCTATTATTGTAGGGACCGGCGGTTAAGAAAGTGCAGTAATACATTTACTTATAAGCACCTTTATTTACAGTACGCAGCTGGCTCTATCCTAGCTTAAACACTTTAGTATAGAGACTCATCAGGGTAAACCTTGAAGTGATTAAAGAAGAACTCCAGCAATTTTTCAATTAACCCTGCAGTGGGGCTACTCCTGCACAGCAAGGGTTAAGTGTCCGTTTGTGTCTCAGTTTTTTTCTAAAAAGTTATGCTCACCCGAAGTTCGAGCTGGTTTCTTTTTAGACTAGTTCTTCCAGTGTCTCCCCCCCTCTGCAGTGGTCTAAGGTCCCATAAATCATCAATGTCTACACACAGTGTATAGACGTGAGGACGCAGAGGAATATACCATTGCTGGTGTGGAAGAGAAGACAGGTGCTGTGTCTCGAAGCTTTGGGTGAGTATAACGGTTATTTTTGTCCCTAAATTCAAACAAGCACATGTGGGGGTAGCCCAACTGCAAGGGTTAATAAAACTTTTTCCTGGCGTTCTTCTGATGCTGGCGACGTACACTGTACGTCGTCAGTCACAAAGGGGTTAAATGAAAATGCATATGCAAGGAGTAGTGAGTGAAGCATGCCCTTGAAAAGGAAAAAACATTTACAACACACAAGAATAGTAGATGGTAAACATGCGTATCTTTGTACTAAAAAAAAAAACAAAACAAAAAACACCTATATGGAAAATGTGTCCATCTTGAGCCACAGATGGGTTTTCCCTCGCACAGCCAGCCCCTTGTTTTCTTGGGAGCAGGTAGATATAGTCTTCATATTGCAGCATTCTTGTGGATGCAGTTGTTTCCTTCAAGTGCCAAAATATTTCAAAAGCACAGAATGGAATCCCAAAAGGGGTTTATCTGACTTACTGTTCTTTTTAAATATTTTGGCACTGGGAGTGGCATTTGTAATAAAAAGTTAGACACCCCTCTCTGCATATACAGTAAAACGTATTTACCATATATGTATTACGCCATTCAAAATTATTATTAGCCACTCAAAAAAAGTTGGCTGGTTTGTTAAGTATGAGATAATGCGTATTTTTAAACAGCTGTTTGATAAAGGGACATTTTAGATTAGAAAAGAGATATGCACATGAGTAATTCCAAAATTATTTACAATAAGACATTTCTTCCCAATGACATCTAAATCATGGAAACTGGTCAAATGCTTCAAGAACGTATCAAATAATTTGCATGTGTAGCAATTAGGATCTGTATGCTGGGAATGAGAATATAATTGTTTTCCAAACAAGCTACATAGAGTGAAGCATGCAATCTATGTATCACTCTTTGACATTGCACTTTTCAAGCTGTAATTCCTATGATTCCCAGCCAGAGCATGGAGAGGGGAAAATGTGGGATGGCTGACATAATTCACATTACTCAGTCTGTTAGCACTACAAAATAGTTGGCATATTTTAGAATGTGTAGTATGCCTGGCAGGTATTTACTTTACATTCATGCTAAAATAATATTTCAGCTGTGTTATGTCTGTTAACGAAATTACAAGATCATAATACATTTCAGACACAGGACTTCTCTGTTGTCTTTCAGTGATATCCAATAATATCAAATTTTATTTTCAGCTATTAAATAAAACAAATATACATTTTTACAAGAATTCAGAGGTTTAGAGACATTAAAATGGCTTAAATATCACCCTCCTTTAAAAGGAAGCTGCATATACAGTATTGATTTACTAAAAGCATATATGCTCTTCAGTATGCAAGAGAATTTCATCTTAGCCTAGTGAATGAGATAAAGCTCTGCTGACTTCCATCATACAATCATGTGGAAGAAAAAAAAATAACTTTTTTTTTTCATATTCCCATAACTGGATTTTCTTTGTAAAGTGAATTTTTACAACATTCACTCAACTAAGGGAAAATTCACAGCCTATTTGCCCTTTAGTAAATGAACCCCATAATGTGTAAATCACTGCTGCAATACTAGTATCGGTGCCAATACTTAGTATTTGGTATTTGGGCAAGTGCTCGTGCTTACCCAAATGTTCCGATACTTACCCCCAATACCGAAACTTCTGGTCAGAGGGACATTTTTTGGTGCAAGGGAACATGGAGCCTGCTTCCATGTGCTGATTAGCTGGGAGCCGCCTTCCCAGCCAATCAGCATCGAGATGGCCAAACAGAATGAAGCCAGCTTCCTGGGCAATCAAGAAGCCGGGCAGTGGGTAATGACAAGCTGCCCAGGTTCCTGATTGCGAAGGAAGCTGGCCCCATGCTATCAGAAGTATACCGGAAATATAAATATTGGTACTTGTACTCGATACCGAAAAACCAATAATCGGTGCATTCCTACAGCATATATATCCCATCAGTCACCATAGGCACCACAAACGACAAATGATCTGATACCTGCAATCTCACGGAAATGACAGTGCACAAATAATTTTACTGAAAATTAATACTACTGGTTATTTTTGGACTAATAAACTGAAATTTTCACCTTTGGAGACGAGATAAAGTTGTTTCACAAGATTCTTGTAAATTAACATGCATACTTGTACATTCATAAATGTGTGTGCACATCAAAGCTTCAACAAGAAAAATATTCTAGTAGAAGGAGTGTCCACACCTTGGTGACAACATTTTACACACATCTTTTTTTAGCGTTTTTTTGCGTGTATTAGGTTGCACGTTTTTGTGAGCAGATTTTAGCACATTCATGTGAATGGGCACAACGAGTGCAAAAACGTGCAAAAAAAAACCCCTGCAATGCGTTTTTCAAGCATTTTCTATTAAGTCTATGGGACAAACCGCGCTGAAATCTGCCCCAAAGTAGTGCTCATGTAATATTTTGTTCGACAGGCATATTTCTGCTTGCGACAATAGCACAGGTGTGAACACGGGCCATAGAAATTAATTGGATTCCTTGGGTGGAGCGTTTTGTTGTGCTGAATCAGCCGGCAACAATACGCCTAGGTGTGAATGGAGCCATTATAAAGATATATTGACTAAACTAGTCTTGTCCCATAGTATAACCACAACAGAACCACAGAACAACATTTCAGTGAAAAAAAACATTGCCTATGCACTCTACATACCTTAAAAACCTATATATGGAATTACAATTAAAAAAAATATGATCCTCAACTAATACCTCATTTCTTATTATCACAGCAGATCAAAAACAATTATTAGTTCCACTGACACAAACATGTTTCATGTCTCATATTAATCAAAACATTAGCTATGCTCCCCTTGCAAGGAAAGGAAAAGATGATAATTTGTTGATAAAGCATGACAAGCAAGTGTGACATGAACTAAACAATCACTACAGAAGTATCTTCCTAGCACATGTGTTTAAAAATTAGTGATTGGTTCATCTTCAATGAATTTGTTGAAGGTTACATTCACTGATTAATAATATGCCATGCTATTTATTGTGACTACAGTTATAATTTAAGGACGCCTGCATTTAAGATGTTTTGATACTTCTATACATAAAGCTCTGTTTTAAACTTAAAGTTGTCCTCTAATATTTTCAGTGTCAATATCAAGGTGCAAGAAGGTCTCTCCCACCACTTGAACCTGCTACAGCTATGGAGTTTCATTTTGCCAGTGTGTGATCTGTGACCTGGGAGTCCTAATACCGTGGTTATAAAAATCGTTTTAGAGTTAGGACTTCATGAATACACCTGCAGCCTTGTTACTATATTTGCCAAGATAAAAAAAAAAATAGTATTATATAAGACTTTTTAGATGTCCATGAATTTGTAGGAATATCTACTTTACAGCTTTAAGTTTACATCTAACTGCAGTTAACACACATGAGTTTGTATCTCTAAATTTCTGAGTCCTGCAGAACAGCCCATACTGCCAGTGCACTATGAACTTTGTAAAAAGGCTATTATTACAGCATGTGACAGGTCCTCTCTAATCAGTGTGTGCATCAGAAAATGTATTCGAAAACATATATAGTAGGTACTGAGTGCCTGTTACTGCTATAGATTCTAGCTGTATTCTTGCATTTCATAAAAACCACAAATAATCTTCATCCCCTTAAAACTAGAGAGGCTGACACTTGTTGCATGTATTCAAAACCACTTTTAATTCTACAAGCTGGCTACACCCTTGTTTTTTCAGCATTACAAATAACCTTCCATTAAACTTGCAGTCCAAATCCAGACAAAATGTTCTAACTTTGTTTTGGATAGATCAGGTAAAGGCTAGAGCGTATGTGAGATATTTATTTCTGACTGTGTCCCTATTGTGGAAATTCCTTCTCGCCTTTGGTCAGGAAAGGAAGTGATGGGAAATGTCTCCAACAGGGATAGAGAAAAAAAAACACATGTGAAAGGGTTAGAAATACTGACAATGTTTCTTTTGTTCTACATCCCTTCCTGGCCTGCGGACATCTGTTCCCCTATTTTCTTGTATGTTTGTGTCACAGGCACAGGAATTGAGGAAAAATTTCCCAATGGCTTCACAGACTGATATAAACCTGTTAGAAATGTCAACTCTTACTCCATCAAAAAATAAAAAATAAATTGGCTAGAATTAAGGTGCCCATACACCTTACAACCATTGCAAGACTTTTGTCTTGCGATGGTTGTAAGCTAATGAAAAGCTGGTATGATCTGCCCACCTTGGACAGGCAGATCGTACTTGCGATCATCGAAAGCCCGCTCCGATGAGGGGCTGGCTTCCGATGACTGCAATGCTGAATGGGCAGTGTGCGCTTGCGCGCACCAGCCCTTTCGGCATTTGTCTTACAAGCCACAAACCCGACGACAATCGTATGATTCTCGACGGGTTTTCAAACATGCTCGTTAAACAAAAGACGTGCGACCGTACAGTAGAAACAGTTGCACGCCTTCCATACACCTTGCGATTATCGTACGATCGTGAGATTTCCTGCAATTATCGTACGATAATCGCAAGGTGTATGGGCACCTTTAGGCTTCAATGTTAATTCTGCAGAAAACTACAACAAAATAAATGAGCCACATCCTACATGTTTTGAGCCAGAAATCAAAACATGAAGATAAAAAAAAACTTTCCTTCAAGCAGGAGGCCACCATCCACCCAAGAAATTATGCGCCATGGTATTCAGAGGACTGAAATACACCTCTCTGCTTAAATCAGAAAATAGAAACATGCCCAGAGCTGAGTAACAATCTGAAGTGTTTGTTAAAGCAGACCTCACAGTCAATTGCAAGGTCCATTTCATATCGCAGGCCCTCTTTCCTGTTAAATTTTTAAGATTTACAAGGTTTTTTTTTTAACTGTAAACCTGCAAAATGTGACGAGGGAGGGGGTCCTAATATTTAAATTGGACCTTGCCTTTTTACTGCAAGGTCTGCTTTAATACGTTGGACTCCCCCCACAGACTTTTTTGTGCTTGGTGGTATAATGACACCTGTGGCTAATACCACAAAATGTTTCACTACAAGTATACGACAAGACGCCAGTCTTAAGCCAGGTATACACGTTTCTATTTTTTTTTTTTCGTTTAACCTGAGGGCTGAACGAAAAAAATAGAACAGATTCCTCAATCAACGATTACGAATATTGATGGATGAATCCCCTGCTTTGTATTCTGACAGAGGCCACAAGCCACTGCCAGAATTTCTAAACGGAAATAGCAAGCTGATTGACTGCTAGCTCCAGTCGGCCGAGAATTTTCCAACCGGCTCTATCGATTGGCTGATTGAGGGATGCTGGGGTAAAGAGAAGGGGACACCCACTGTGCAAATTTCAGCCGGTTCATCAGGAACCGGACGAAATTAATCCTGTGTATACCCTACTATAGACAGTTCATTTATATAAATCTAATAAGATAGCACCCATACTGTACATATATTACTATACATGGTCAAGCACAATTCTAATAATAAACACATGTCGATGACTATATAGTGCCCTACCCAACTGCACTGTACATTTTAAAACAGGCACACATCCTATTTCTTTTATGTCCACACAAATTGAAAGGATCCTAAACTATGGGAAAAGGCAATAATCATTCTTCATGCTGGGGAAACAAAATCTGTGAGAAATAGTGAGCGCTTTAACAGACTGTGTTTATTATATGAATAAAACAACCCAGGGACCTTAAAAAATAGCAAAACTCATTTTTAAAGATAAAAAAGTTAATAAAATAAAAATGACATACCATAACACCAAAAAAGCAGCTGCATGTCTAAAAGTAAACCCATCAAAAACTTGGGCAATTTTGGGATATGACAAAACAATAAACAGAAGATTACCTTCTGTGAAAAAACATGTCAGACCAAATAAGTAAATCAGCAAATATAAGCAGAGCTAAAACTATATTCAAATCCCAACTTTTCATGTAGCAATTCAACTTGGCCCTGCCCTTCCTGCCTTGCTGTTGGTCTTTTAATACAATCAGTGGCTTCACTGACCAATAGGTAGGCTTGGCAAGAGAGAGTGGTCTATTTTTACAGAAAAAGTCAAGATTTTTATGCAACTTCAGCCTACCTATTGTTTTGATGAATATTTACTCCTGTGTATGCATTTTGTTACATATGTTTCATTTAATCATTCAGGTTTGTGACAAATTTACTATAAGAACACATTGCAACTAGTACAGTACCATCAATATTTTTAAGTTCAAGGAACCAAATGTAGCTTTACCTGTGGTGTGTCCCAAGTTATCATTAGAGTGCTGAGTGAGGTCAATTGTTCTATCTATTTGGAACATTTTTAAGTCTTCTTCATCTAAGGCAATGTCTCCCCAAAAGACAGCTAAAGAAAAAGAGAAAAATCAATAATAATGATTAGGAACAATAAACTGTGTACTCGTTTTGGTTTACTCAGAAAATGAATATTTCACAAATCTAAGAGGACAACATTCCAACAAATTAGAAGAGGCAATTTACTCTAGTATTTCAGACTGTTCACCATATACTGCCATGGTCTTGTTGTATGTACAGACATACCCATTTGTAAATATGTGACAGACATTCTTGGCATTCTTAGTGAATGTTCACATACTTGAAATGCAATTAAAATTTTCACAGAATATATGCACATCGTTTACAACAGAAATGTAAAATGGCAATGCCCTTTTGATATTTGCTATAAATAGATTTTGTTTATTAAGTAGCATTTTATACAAAATTTGATGCTTCTTACTGGACCACTAAAAACTACCTTTCTTTTGGCCAAAAAATAAGTACTGTATTTGTATGATATGTTTAAAAATGAGGACTCCAATATTATTAAGCTGCACTACAGTCAAACAGCTAAACAGTATAAATATATGTATGTGAACTTTTTTTACCTATGAAAAGGACTTTGTCCAACCAGTCTTTTAAACCCAGCCCTCCAAATTAACAGCGCAACCAGGTACTGGACCTATGTGCAGACCATACTGGAGTTACAGAGCACTACCTGGGGCAAGTCCTGGACCAAGAAGCGGCAGGATGAAGTCAACATCCTACTTTGCTATCTTGATAGCCCTGTCCAAACCACTAGAGCTCTAAATCCCTGAATCAACAGCAGAACAGTGCATGAAGTTGGAACCTAGCAGATAACTATTCCAAACAGTACACTTCCGATTAATTCATCGACACACCTATAGACGCTTTCTTTTACAAAATGTCTGAACATCCATTTCCATTTTTATTGGGAGAAAGTGTATTTAAAAGAAAACCTGACAGAATTGTTGGTGTTGTCATGACCGGACTTCTCCATCTAAAAAAAGTGCTAGTTGCCAAGATACAATGTTAATGCCCTGGCCACATTACTTTATAAGTTACTGACTTTGGACAAATATGAAGATCAAGCATCTTAACTTTATATTAACCCCATATATGCTTACATCTTGTTGAAATGCTGAAGCTAGAGACAGCCAGGCAACTAACATTTTCATTTGGAGGTAATCAATGGAACTGATTTTTTTTTTCAGCACAGGACCAAAACCCAAATACAACAGTTCCCAAAATTTACATTCAATCAAAAGATCTGCAAAATCAAATGAAAATTGTCTGTGTAGCATCCACGAGTTCACCATACTTGAGCTTTTCTACATCAGTATCTATATCAGCTTTAAGTATCTTTATAATTGCCTAAAAAGGAGAGGGGAGCTGGCTTACTACCTAGCACTGTGTAATACTATGTTCAAATCTTACCAGGCAAACTACTAACATGGAATACATTCTTCCTGGTTTGTCAGGTGTTCCGGTTTCCCGACATAATCAAAAGACCTTAGAACGTTTATTGGCTCAAAGCATGCGTGTGGGTGGTTGTTGAGATCCATGACTATTGCCTATAAAGTGTTATAGAATAGGCTGGAGGTCTACAAATAATGAACAATTTTGAATGTGGAGTAATTACAGTAAAAAGAAAAAAAAATCTATTGAAACATATATTAAAAACACAGATGACTGAAATAAGCAAGATATACTGTATGTGTTGTTGTAAAACAAAAAAAATGATGCTGTTCTTTTGATAATAATGGAGGGCACTGTTGGGGATAGTTATCTGTAGCTCGAGATCTCGCTCACATCAAGCTGACAGATGCGCAGCTACCAAGGACAGTTCTTGAGGGTGTGCCTGCATGGTTTCCATCAACAGCATCTAATCACTAAAGACAGATGCTTGACAGGCATGGTCAGTAGAAAGGTGAACTGCATCAACACAGCTTACTAGTTTTAATTAAATAGACAATTATGTAGTAAAAGATGTCTTCGTAAATATATTACTCCGTAAAAATCTGGATAGACTGTTTAACTTGGGAATAATAGACTGAAGGAGAAAAAAAAAAAAAAATCAATAGATTCCTCCATTCATGCTAAAAAAAAAATGGATGGTGGAATTTGCACTGCTGGCTATTGTAAAGACAGCCATAGTAGCTGCAACTGTCTGAATATCCAAACAGTGACTGTTCAACTAGTAATTTTTCAACTAGTAATTTTAACCCAGTTTAGTTGACTTTTCCATCATCTTTGTCAAGCCGGTTGTTGCCAACAGAGCCACCCACAGCTTGTGTTTTTGCCGGTACCTGCTAAATAGGTAGAATTATGGCTAGCTTTTTTCTCAGTGACTCTCCCTAAAAACCTAATTGATCAAATCAGGGCAAATGTCTGTAGCAATAAAGGATTGCTTAGTAACATAAAAGAAGAAAATTTAATATATGTTAAAAAGCAAAAGAAAAGGACGTTTGTAATTATTTTTTCTAAACAGTGCCAAAATAAATGAGCAGGTTAAGCAAGGCATCACCCTGTTCTAAGGGCGAAAAAGAATGCAAAGGAGATTCCAGCAATGCCACCATAGACAGCTGCCTCCATCAATGGACCCCTATGGGCTAGCAATACATATGGCTATGAAGGGGGGAAACAGTAATGTCATAGTGCTAAATGGATGCTAAAATAAGTAATGCTTTTACACAGTTGTTTGTCAGCAAAAAAAATGGTTTTAAAGCGACATTAAAGACTAATGCTGGCCATACACTGCTCTATTTTTTTTATTCAACCTTAAGTTTTTAGTCTTTTCAGTTGCTGCTGTAAAAGCCTTACAGTGTTTTCTCTTTGTATGAAACATTTGAAAGTTTTTATTTTCTCATTAATTTGCTTCCCGAGCCCTGCTTTCCTGTTACAGGGTGGTTCCTCACCCTTACAGAGTCCTAAGGTGCCCCCCTTGCATGCGCGCTCCCAGCCAGGACTAGGAAAAGAATGCCCCTTTGCCAAGGATGTCCAAACTCCGACCCCCCAGCTGTGGTGAAACTACAAATGCCATGAAGCATCTCTCTCCGGGAGTCATGTCTGTGGTTGTGAGAATCTTGCAAAGCCTCATGGGATTCGTAGTTCTACCACAGCTGGAGGGCCGCAGATTGGACATCCCTGCCCTATGCTGTGTACATACAGGCAATAAGCCTAGGATGGCAAACACCTGCTCTCCCCTCCTTCCGTCTCAATACTAATTGATGGAAAGCTGCTGAAGACTGTGTTACCCCTTCATGGAAAGTACTAAGTTTGTGCGCTCCCCAAGAGGATGTTGGGGGAGGCAGTGGCGTGACTTAAGTACAGAAGATGAGCTAAGTTGAAATAACAGATACCCCCATCCACCCTAAACAGCATAGATGGATGAGTCTCCAGCTGTGGCTATTTTCTGTCCAGCCCTGACAAGCATAGATGGACAAGTCTCCTGAATTTTCCGGCCAGCTCTTTCTATTTTCTGATCGAAGGATCATGGGTAGGAGGCTGCTGACAGGGCCATCTATGGATCAATATTCGGCGAGTTCATCAAGAAATGGCTGAAATTTGCTCAGTGTATGGCCAGCTTTAGCAGTCCTGCAGATTAGTTTTACTTCTCTGCTAAAGCAAATCTACAAGTTCTCCTGACCTGTCCGTTAAAGCAATCTCTTTGTGGCTGAGCTCTTATCTAGGCTGTTGCCGATAAGGCTTAATGCTTGTTTTTACAAATGAATAGCCACTAGAAGGTTTCCAATATATAATTTACAGCAAATGTTTACAAATCTGAAGGTCAATCTCCAAAATTACATTAGGAAAAACATTACAATATGAGGCTCAAGGTTTTTGCTGTCTTAAAGAACTCGGGATAGAATAAAACATAACTCTTGAGGTGCGGATACCGGGCTCATTTTTGGCTAGGTTGTAAAATGAAAAATAAATACTCACTTGAACCTCAGTCCTAAAAGACTAAGAACTCCCCTGAGCATGCACGACTATCTGTGGGGGACATTTATCAAGCAAATGAGGGACACAGTTGGTTGCAAATCAGGCTGCTTATTGCTGAACAATGTCTGCAAGAAAGGTTTGAGTGTATTTGCAACCCCTGCACTTGTATTGCTGAGCAGCCACCCGTGACAGATTTGTACATTTTCTAAATGGACACATAGTTGACAAGTGGTCAGGGTCAAGACATTATTTTCACATCTTCGGTCTATCAGTGCTTTGATGGCCAACATCAATGATAAACAGCCCCTGGCATGTCTCATCTTGTAACATACTCTAAAGCAAACTTGGTAAGCCTGTTTCTCCCAATTTAATTCCTTCTGTCTCCCATTTTTGGTCTCTCTCCTTTACACTTGCACTTTTTTTGCCATTAGTGCTATGTTCCTTTTCTGGCATCAGTCCCTAATCCTAAACCCAGTGCACTCAGGACAGCCACTGCTTCCACTATACCTTACACTGAACATTAACAAATCAAGCTATACAGCCATATAGAAAATAATAAGAAACGTCTGGCATTTAAAATCAAATGCTAGGGACAAAATAGCAAAAAATTCAAAAGTAAACCAATGTTTCAAAAGTGTATTGTTCAAAAAAATTTCAAATCTAATTATTAATCAATTGGCATAAACCTGTTTAAGATATTGGGTGAAGTTATACATAGAAACATAGTGATTCATTTATAAAATGCCACACTCTAATTTAATAAACTATATTACTCCAAATTATCCTAATAAACCGTAAGAGAAAATTTACATATTAGTGGATGTGCAAGAAAAAAAAAATCTCAGTGCCAGATATCGGCAAAGTGTAGAGTCAGAGCACTTTACAAAAAAAAAAGATGCGGGGTACATACCACGGATGCTAATGGCCCAGCAACCACCAATACACACCCAATTTTCGGTGATTTCTCTATTGCTGCTTATATTAGGTACTTTGTATGGTTGTGTCTGGAATGTGCTTTTTCTACAAAGATGTGCTCTTGGGAGGACCTTCTGCACATTGTAACCTTTATCTTCTAGAACGGTTCAGTCTTACTGACATGGGCCCCATATATTTTATGTATTGCTGGGCTGCAAAGCTTAGTATTTTTTGCTTCCTTTTTTCAGAAATTTAATATAAAACTACTTATATGGACAAGTAAAATGTAAGTGTTTACTTGCGTTCTAAAGCCTCTAGAGAAAAAAAAAAGCAAATGCATGTTGTGGATACAGTATTTATACAAATCATTTTCTGTTTGGGGATCTCACACAGCTATGCACTCAGTAACGTATCTAATGGGAGGTAATAAATGCACAGCGTTATTTTCAGAGTACAATTGATTTTCTTAAAGTCTTTCTACAAACAGTGTTAAATTAAAATCACTATGATGATTTATAGCACCACAGTCTGAAGACTGCTCAACAACAACCAGTCAATAATTCTGTCAATAACATATCCTGTAAAATGCTATAGGCTGCATTTTTACAATATAATTAGTCAGGTAATTACCGTTTTAAAACTTCTTGCTCGATTTAAACACATCCAATCGACTGCATCTGAATTACAGTTGCAAAATATGCAGTTTTGTATGTGGTACTTAGAATATCAGTAAGTGGCAAACAATGCCACACATTTGGTTCAGAATATATGGCCTTTGCATTGGCGTCAGATCTGCTTGTCACACAGTCTGCAAGGGCTGCAGTGCAAATTAGTTTTCAAGAGACAAAGTCATTTGCATATTCACAGCCCCTGCAGCTTATGAAATTGATACAAAAGTGTTAGCACGTTACATCTGGGAGACCTAGACAATCCTATTAGAAAGAACAAGGAAGATTTTAGGACTTTAGTTTGTTATTTTTTTTAGCTAATGAGCCATCAGCCTAATTAAAGATCATGTAAAAGAACAGAAATGTTTAGCATAACAATGGACTAAAGGCATAATGGACGAAATGAATGTCACATCTGTGGGTACCACAGACCTACAACGTTATAGGCAGATGCTGTTCTAGGTCACAATAAAGATGTAATTTTTTTTGTCAGCCAGGCATGATTCAAATATACAGTTATCATAACTGAATGCATTTGGAAATTTAAAAAGATGTGACCAAAATAACTAGGTGCATCTCCACCATTGTGTTGCCATCTGCTAGGAAAATATATTTGTGAAATCAGAACACTTTATCAGAAAAAGCTACACATTTATTAGGCACATATTTAAAATGACATTGGATGAAGAGTAATGATGTGTATTAGTAAAATTCAGATATTCGATTTTAGCAATTTAGTGTTGTAACACTGGTTGTTGTAGTGATTGGTTGCTATGAATGTATGAACCTACACCAAACCAGAAGCCATTTCTGATACGCTTAGTAAAGACTGTTCTTCATTAAAGTCTGCTATATTCAATATCTTGGCTTGGTATCAGAATGCTAGGGACAAAATGGGACCACATATGGGTGCATCTACTGCAGTAATGCTTTCTGAACAGTGCATGCATATTTCAACTTGTTGAAACAACTGTTTTTAGTTACCAATGCAACCCTAAACTGGCCTCCTTTAAGAAATAAAGTAAGAAGATCTGTAGGTGGGGACAAGCTAAAACTTTAATACAGATGGAAAATGCTGTATATTATTATTTACAAAACGAAAATAAAATCAGCCATAAAGGTTTCAGCAAATGTCCAGAGCCCATCAGTGTGGTACGTGAACGCACGTCATTTTACTTTATAATTTGCCAGTATGATCTTCCTATGATAATATTTTAATGAGTCTGCTAATATATAGACAATGTTGTCTTAAAACAACTTCAAATTTATCTCCTCTTGTTTTCTCACCACTGCACTGTATATAAATGAAAATGCTGCCACCTGTAAAAAATCTTCTTCTTGGCACGTCTCACTCTACAGATATAATTTTTTATTTGTTTATGACCACAATCTTAAGGGAGACTAGTACATCTCACACCCTTTGCTCCTAAATCTGGGTCTCATTAAACACTCATACCAAACTCTCCTTTGAGACAAGAGATAGTTGCTGTTGCTAGACTCTTTTGACTGAACTTTCAAACACCCATCTTAGGAAATCATCTTATTGCTGAGGTAAGTGTTTTTAGAGTTTTTATCAGTGTCTGTTCAAACATCAGGCTTTCCTCAAGATGGATTGCAAAACAAGTATAATGTTCTAATGTTTTTTGCATCTCTACTCCTCCCAAAACTAGATTAATGTAGTGGTGCAGACATTTGGAAACAGTGTTCATCTACGGACCTAGCCAAGGCTATCGTATCGGATTCTTAATAAGCCAGTGTCAGTGTATGGTTTGCTTTCGAACCGGACCTAAGATCTGAGTATAGATATTTTATTTTAGGAATTCAGAGACTAAAAAGAGAAATTGATACACACAACATAAACACTAAAATACCATAAACGTGTTCTTTATATCATAGCAGTGAGAAATTGTATGCACTAATGTTTTTCCCTTCCTGCAAGAAGCTTTATTTTTTTTTATTATTATTTCATTAATTTAGGTTTGTTTCCATTAAAGGAAGCCATTTTTTTTATAGTCAACCTGTCATATGAAAAATATGGGGGTGACAAGTGGCATTTTAGGTTCCTGGTTTTCAAGCTGATTCACTTGTCTCCTTCTTAAGAGTTCCAAAGTAAGTGGGTTAAGGAAGAGGAAAGTCTGCATGTGTCAAGTTTTGAAGGGGTCAAAATGATAGCCAGGCAACTAGCAATCTCAGAAGTCTGCACTAGCAACCCTTGGGATTCTCTTATGACAGGTTTCAATCATTCCAATAGTGGAAAAAAAATGAAAAAATTAAAAATTATACGTAGTGGCAAATTATGTATGTGTGATCTGTAACTACCCTGGGACCTGCTGGACACTCACCTAGCCTCCCAGATGACTTATAATTACCCTAAGTTTATGTCTGTGTAAACTGTACTGGTTGGTATTATTTTTCCATCTATCTACGTACCCACCCATCTAGCTATCTACCCATCTAGCTATCTACCCATCCAGCCAATAAAACACACACACACACACATATTCATACTGTACATACATACATGATGTCCCAAAGGTCTGGATCCATAGGCAAATATGTATTTAAAAGTTTTATTACAGTAAATGCTCAAATCGATGGCCTTGGACTTTGTGACACTTTTGTATACGAAAATGCTGAACATTTCTTAATGTAGCAGAACTGATGTTACATGCAGAGGTGATTTCCCCCTTTAGTGCAATAATTGCTCTGGAATAATTCTGATAGAATACTGACTTAAGATGACCCCCAAAAGAAAAAAAAGTTGAGTGTTGTCAGATCTAAAGACCTAGGATTAAACACCAAATCTCCAGTGCCACCAACTTATGATCCAGGGCTTCTGGCCAGTCCACATCCAGACTACTTCACTAACAACCGCAGCTACCCAAATCCAATTATTCAATAAACGCAAAGAAAGAAAAAAAACACAAAAACAGCGCCTTGTCTTTGTGAAGTACGTAAAAATTAGTGAAAATCATATAAAAAGATAAAATGCTATTTACAAAGCCTTATGTGATCATAAGCGTGTCACAGAGATAACATCCACATCCAAAAGGCATCGGAGTCCCAAATCCTACATGAACTAACCTGTTTCAGGAGAGGACCCCTTCATCATTATCTGTGTGACGCGCTTATGATCACATGGGCTTTGCGAGTAGCATTTTATCTTTTATTGTGTTTTTCTTTCTGAAGCACACCTTCCGATCCAAAAAATTCCACTAAGCAAAGGCAAAGCGTGGTGGGGCACCATTTTGCTGAAACTACATTTTATGTTGTTCCAACAAAGACATGTCATCTAATTGAGAGGCAATACAATATTGTAACATACAGAGGTATTTTTCTTTTGCTATATTACTATAAAAAAAAGAATAAGGGACAATGAATCTGTCACCAAATATCCCCAACCACACCATACTTTATGGATCCAGTTTGGGTTGTTTTCAGACCAGTAATGTGCATTGTGCCCATTGATCATTGAGATAAAATGAGGCTTGATCACTGTAAAATACAATTAAATCCCAATATTCCATTTGGATGTCTGGGTCATCATCAGGCAGTTCCTGGACAAGCTGGAAATGACTAGGAATATGGATCCAGATACACACACACACACACACACACACACACACACACTGATATAATATTTTCTTTTCCCCATTGACAAAGTTCAAGCAGGCATAGTGTGCAAACCATAAAGATAAACTAAAATGAAGTAAAATGTAATAATGATTCACTACCATCTCTAAAATGTGATTAAAATACATGCACCTATAAATACTTGAAAATAACAAATAATATTAAAATATACTCATTTTAATTTGTAACAGTTAACAAAATATATATTAAAAAAGGGAAAAAAGATCAGTGTAAAAGAGAACTCCATGCAAACAAATAAATTCACTGTTTCAAATTAATACATGTGAACTATTTTACAGGAATTTGTAAATCTTTTTTATCTAGTTTCATGACTTTCACAACCCTACTCACTCAGCTTAACCAGGCAGATGAAAATTGAGAGGCAGATAGACGGACATACAGATTATAAGTAGTATACAGATTATAAGTATAGTTATTTCACAAGGTTTTTTGTTACAATATGTGGAAGCTAAATGTTACAAATCTAAATATGAAAAAAACGATACAGTATCTGTCATCCCAATGTTCTACATACTCAAAATATCTCACAATTAAAACATTGAGAGAACATGTTCTGTTCAATCTGCTGAGCAGATGACAAAAGTTAAATATTCTTATACTTATCCATATAGCAAAATATGCTAAAAGGCTTTGTTACAGTTTATAACATTTGACAGAAGCAGATTGCTAAAAAAAATAAGATTTATGTAGGCTACTAAAGCTGTCAAGGCTGAGGAGTTGACGGAGGACTGAGTGTGTTAATAAGTTTGAATTTCTTCGATGTAAAAAGGATTCAGTAATAATTATGAGCACAATCATGTGAACTCAGTGGTTACTCTTTTGTGTTTCCATCTCCAGCTGTTTACACCCTTTTGGGCATGATGCCACAGCATACATGCTAGGGCTGCAACAACTAATTGATAATAAACGATGAGAATAGCAACTATTGAGAGAGAGAGAGAGAGAGATTTAATGCAACCAATTGATTAGTTAGAAAAATAAATCAGGCAACTAATTGAGTCTGAAAAAAATCATTAGCGGCAGCCCCAATACATGCAGCTTGAATATACCTCTCTGAACAACACATGCATGATGTGGCTAAGTGTGCACAGTATCCAGTAACCAGAGTTTCTTTGTACGCCGAAATGTGAGGTGCTCTCATCCACTCTCTTCTATAGCCCAACATAAATTTGTTATTTTAGACCATGTGTTCTAAAGTTCATATGGCAGCCATTTCTTCCAGGCCTTGCAGTAGCTATAACCTCAACAAGAGTGTCAGCATGATAACGTCTTCCTAGATTTCGATACATAATGTTGTGATATTACTACAGAAAACAATCAGCACTTTTAATGTTTTATGAAACAATTACTGGAATGAAGTAAACATGGTCATAAATTCAAAGCCTAACTACAGCAAATCATTTTCCTTTACTTTTGGATACAGTTGGAACGTGTCATCATTTGAATGACTTTGTGACCATCAAGGTGATTTTCCTTTACTTTGTGGCTGACTAGCTGTCACAAGAACAGCAGCAATGAGAAAATGTCCTGGTGGAGACAAACTACTATAAAACCTGGCAAAGGGGGATTTAACCTTTCCTTACTGTACAAGTAAAACATGTTTTTTATTGCCTTCTGGGTGCCTGCTGGGCAGATTTCCCATTGCTTCTGGTTCTGTCCTATACCCATCAAAGACAAAGTGAGAAGAATCTCTCAAAATGGGGATACAGACAGCAAAAAAGACCCAACAAAACTACCACACTTTATCCAAATCTAAACAAACAAAAGTTAGCTAAATTTGGACATTAAGATGATGATCAGACAAGATGGCATGATTCAACGTTCTCTGATCATTTTGGTCATGCAATTTCAGGTTGCCTGGATCTACAGGTTGAAGAATAAGCAATGGTTATTCTCAGAGTTAAAGGATAATGACTGATCGCCATCTGTTTAATCTTTCCTTCTACTCCTGAGAGTGTAAAGCTGGCCATACATTAGCAAAATTTCTTTTGAAAAAAAAATAGTTTTTGGAGAATTCCTTCAATTTTCTAATCAGTAATGAGGTCAAATTGACGATTGTTTTCAACCCTAGAGATTAAGAAAAATGAAGAAGCAGGATGGAAAATTGAATAATTCAATTTTGTAATGATTGAAGTATCTTGAACGAAAAACACACTAATTTCCTGTTAGAATCGAGCAAAATTTTGTGAGACATTTTACAGACATCGGATGGCATTATGGAATGTTTTGACAACATTCTTCATATAACATTTGCACAAAAATCTACCAACCTTAGAAAGGTGGCTTCAAACTACTGCTATACACAAACCTGGATCCTGTGACCCTTATCTCATAACTACGAAACCCTCCCATCACACTCTAAACCTAGGGTTCACCATTAACCATATCATTTACAATATTACTGCTATTTAAAATTATTCAACAGCTGTAAAAATGAAATTTTTTACAATTGTCAGGATTCAAAATAAATGAAAGGAGAGTCTATGGAATGTTTTCAAGTTTTGTCTATGTAAAATTCACTCTTATACTACAGTAGTTTAATATTATAATTAAACAATTAGTTACACAACATTGTTTCGTTCATTGTTTTGCACGTTTGTCACACTTTAATGTTTCAGATCATCAAACACATTTAAATATTAGTCAAAGATAAACACAAGTAAACACAACATGCAGTTTTTAAAAGGAAGGTTTTTATTATTAAAAAGGGAAAACAAAATCCAAACCCACATGGCCCTGTGTGAAAAGGTGTTTGCCCCCTAAACCTAATAACTGGTTGGGCCACCCTTAGCAGCAAGAACTGCAATCAAGCGTTTGCGATAACTTGCAATGAGTCTGTTACAGCGCTGTGCAGGAATTTTGGTCCACTCATCTTTTGAATCAGAATTGTTGTAATTCAGCCACATTGGAAGGTTTTCGAGCATGATCCGCCTTTTTAAAGTCATGCCACAGCATCTCAATAGATGGAAAATCAGGAAGGGGGCCAACACTTTCACACACCTGTGCATACATACATACATAAATACAGTCATGGCCAAAAATATTGGCACCCCTGCATTTCTGTCAGATAGTGCACCACTTCGCACAGAAAATTGTTGCAATTACAAATGTTTAGGCATTCTCATGTTTATTTTTTATTTTTTTGTATTGGTATGACACAAAAAAGTGGAGAAAAAAAAGCCACATCTAACACATTCCACACAAAACTCCAAAAATGGAATGGACAAAATTATTGGCACACTGAATTAATATCTGGTAGCACAGCTCTTGGAAAAAAATTACTGAAATCAATGGCTACTTGTAACTATCAAGGAGTTTCTTACACCTCTCTAGAGGAATTTTGTACCACTCTTCTTTCACCAACTGCGCCAGGTCTCTCAGCTTAGAAGGGTTCCTTTTCCCAACTGCAGTTTTGAGATCTCTCCACAGGTGCTCTATGGTATTCAGATCTGGACTCATTGCTGGCCAGTCCAGTACTCTCCAGTGCTTTGTCTGAAACCATTCCTGGCTGCTTTTTGACATGTGCTTTGGGTCATTGTCCTGCTCTTCGACCCATGACCTCTGACAGAGACCCAACTTTCTAACACTGGGACCTACATTGCACCCCAGAATTCTTTGGTAGTCTTCAGATTTTATAATGCCATGCACAGACAGTCAAGACATTCAGTGCCTGAAGCACCAAAGCAACCCCAAAACATCAGGAACCTCCACCATGTTTGACTGTAGGGACTGTAATTTGTTCTTTAAAGGCCTAATTTCTTTTTCTGAAAACAGCAGAATGATGACTTTACCAAAAGGTTGTAATTTTGTTTCGTCTGTCCACAGCACATTATCCTAAAAGGATTTTGGCTTCCTCAGGTAAGTTACGGGCAACCTCCAATCTGGCTTTTTTATGTTTCTGTGTCAGCAGTGGGGTCCTCCTGGGTCTCCTAATATGCCCTTTTCATTCAGATGGCGTAGTATAGTGCAAGATGACACAGCTGCCTAAAGGTCGGCTTGAATTTGTCTGGAAGTTGATGGGGGGGTCTTTATCCACCATTTGAACAATCCTTCGTTGTAATCTTTGATCAATTGTTCTGTCGCCCCTTGTCCAGGGAGATAAGCTACAGTGCCATGGGCTGTAAACCTCTTGATAATGTTGCACACAGTGGATACAGGAACATTAAGATCTCTGGAGATGGACCTGTAACCTTGATATTGTCCATGCTTTTCCACAAGTATTTGCTCTCAAATCCTCAGACAATTTTTTGCTGCTCTTTCTCCTTCATGCTCCGTGTGGCACACATAGACATACAACAAAATGGTTGAGTCCATTTTAACTGGTTGCCGGTGTGATTTCTATATTGTCAGCACCTGTTAATTGATACAAGTAAGTTTAAATACAAATTACAGGAGCATCACAAACTTGGAATGCAATTATTTCTTGTAATTTGGAGAAGTAATTCTGGCCAACTTCCAGCCAAAAATTGAACCTTGGGTGGCAATGACAACTGGAAAATCAAAGGAGGTGGAAAATGTGTTTGTCTAAATACAATAGCCAGCAGGGGAGATCCTGGGGAATGGAGAGAATGGGGAGATCTAAATGTGTATGGCTAACTTAAAGCAGACCTTTACCCATGCCTTTAAAATAACAACAAACACATCTTTAGAAATGTTTAGTAATGACAATCTACAAACACATACTTCTAGATAATTAACGGCTTTGTATTCTTTGCATACCTTATTTCTCTTTTCTGCCCCAGTCTTTTGGCAGTGGCCCTGTTTACTAAGGGCAGATTACTAGCTCTCCTTTTAACTTCCTTCATTTCTGGCACATGTGACTAGGAGAAGTGACCATGCACATCCTCTCAAGGGGAGAAAAATGCCTGTCCCTGAGATCTCCTGAGATTTTCCCAGCAATGCTCTGCTGATGACAAAGCAATCCCAGTGTGCATTGCGTTGGCAAACTGAAGTCATTTTACCCTTTCAAAGCAGGAAGTGAATGCTGTGCAAGTGTAAGTATTTCAAAATCACAGCATTTTACACCTGACATGTCTATATTATTAATCGTCGTAGAGTAATGCATTGGTAGAATTAGATTTTTAAAACGTGCAAAAGGTCTGCTTTAACATATTTTATTGAGTTACTAGTATAGATTATAATGTATGAACTTTTATAATGGTTTTCCAAGTCAAAGAAAATGTATTTAATTAAAACTACAACAATATGTACGCTTTGCTGAGCTATAGTAACAAATTGCATGGCAACATAATATTTTTATGTGCAGCTCCTAACTACAGTAACAATAAAGCAAATCTATCCAAGCCAGCAGTGCTGCAACCTTATGATATATTTATAAATTATTTCTATATACTGTACCTATTCAGATAAAAGGCTTGTATAAAATAGCAGGAAATATTTCACTGAAATGTAAACAGAAAAATGTTTTGCATAACAATTTCTCATTTGAAATGTATCAGGTTAGTATATTAAATTACAATCTCTGATAAAAACAATTTTTTTTCTCTCAGACATGACCCATGACCACTCATTTCCTCTCTGGTAGTGCTATCTTTATCTTCTTGCCAATACTTATGTTTTGATGGCCTAAGGCGGTTGAGATATCTCTGCTTAAATTCAGTTCTTTATGATGATTAGCTGTAGGTCCTCAGGACTTTTGGGTACCTGCAGACATAAGGACCCATTCACACTGAGCGTTTTATTGTGCGGAAATCAGCGCGATATTGCGCATATTTGCTGCGCGATGTCGCTCTCCAATGCAAGTCAATGGAGCTGTGCTCATCGCTGTTGCGATATCATGCAGTAAACCGTGCAATATCGTGCAAAATGACAAACGCGCAATTTGCAATCCGCTCAGTGTGAATGGGGCCCTAGAGAAGGTCTGCTCGACTGATTGCAAAGATCTTTACTTAAAACCGATTTATCCTAGACCAGTGATGGCGAACCTTTTTGAGCCGGAGTGCCCAAAGTGGATCACTAAACCAACTTATGTATCTCAAAGTGCCAACCCTTCAATTAGACCTGAATACTCTCAGGGGGGCTCTGCAGTTCTGAGGTGGTCTGTATGGGCTCTCAGGTGGCTGTGCGGCTCTCAAATGGGCTCTGTGGGGTTTCTGGTGGTCTGTACAGGCTCTCAGGGGAGCTGTGCAGCTCTCAGATGGTCTATTATGGCTTTTGGGTGGGCTCTGTGGTCCCTCTGGTGGTATGCATGGGCTCTCTGGGGGGCTGTGTGGCTCTCGGGTGGTCTATAAGGGCTTTCAGGTGGTTTATATGGGCTCTCTGTGGGGCTATTCTGCATTGCTGTATAATTATCATACAGCAATGCAGAATACCACCATAAAGCCTGCCGTGATTGGCTCAGCGCTGAGCCAATCACGGCAGGCTTTGTATTCATTAATACAGGCTTTGAATACTTAATTGTCGGCTGCCGCAGCTCTCAGTGTTCCTCCGCGGCAGCCGAAAATGCTAAAATAGTTCCCACTCTTCTGCTGTCAGTTCAGCGGGGGAGAGACTGTATAACAATATTAATTGGACTGGGACCGCTATCGCTGCGTCCCTTTGGTAATGTGGACCTGGGCTCGCGTGCCAGCAGAGGGGGCCCCACGTGCCCACTCTGGCACGCGTGCCATAGGTTCGCCACCGCTGTCCTAGACCTATACTTTGCTTATAAACATTAGCAGTAAGCCTGGTCAAAAACATTCTGGGGCTCAATGTGCTACAATGATCATTGCCAGTGATAGTCGACTGATCTGAGAGAAGATCAGGAATTTTTTACCCCACTTAAACGTTACTATGCAATAGGGTCAGTATCACTATTTTGATGCCCAGTTCGCTATACACTATATTGCCAAAAGTATTGGGGCACCTCTCCAAATCATTGGATTCAGGTGTTCCGTGAAATTTCCTTGCTACTAAATATTCCATGGTCAACTGTTAGTGGTATTATAACAAAGTGGAAGCAACTGGGAACAACAGCAACTCAGCCACGAAGTGGTACGCCATGTAAAATGACAGAGCGGGGTCAGCACATGCTCAAGTGCACAGTGCGCAGAAGTCACCAACTCTCTGCAGAGTCAATAGCTGCAGACCTCCAAACTTCATGTAGGCTTCAGATTGGCAAAACAACAGTGAGTAGAGAGCTTCATGGAATGTGTTTCCATGGCCGAGCAGCTGCATCCAAGCCTTACATCACCAAGTGCAATGCAAAGTGTCAGATGCAGTGGTATAAAGCACGACACCACTGGACTCTAGAGAAGTGGAGATGTGTTCTCTGGAGTGACGAATCATGCTTCTCTGTCTGGCAATCCGATGGACGTGTCTGGGTTTGGTGGATGCCAGGAGAGCGGTACTTGTCTGACTGCATTGTGCCAAGTGTAAAGTTTGGTGGAGGGGGGATTATGGTGTGGGGTTGTTTTTCAGGGGTTGGGCTTGGCCCCCTTCGTTCCAGTGAATGGAACTCTTAAGACATCAGCATACCAAGACATTTTGGACAATGTAATGCTCTCAACTTTGTGGGAACAGTTTGGGAATGGTCCCTTCCTGTTCCAACATGACTGCTCACCAGTGCACAAAGCAAGGTCCATAAAGACATGGATGAGTGAGTTTGGGGTGGACTAACTTGACTGGCCTGCACTAAGTCCTGACCTCAACCCGATAGAACACTTCTGGGATGAATTAGAGCGGACACTGCGAGCCTGGCCTTCTCATCCAACATCAGTACCTGACCGCACAATTGCGCTTCTGGAAGAATGGTTAAACATTCCCATAGACAGACACACTCGTAAACCTTGTGGACAGCTTTCCCAGAAGAGTTGAAGCTGTAATAGTGGCAAAGGGTGGGCCAACTCAATATTGAACCCTACGGACTAAGACTGGGATACCATTAAAGTTCATGTGCGTGTAAAGGCAGGCGTACCAATACTTTTGGCAATATAGTGTATTGGGGCTTTCTCTGGACAGTTTGCTAAATCTGGACTTTGAGGTTCTTTTCAAAGCAAGTTTCAAAGAAAGTTTCAACAATAGTGGCATTGGCAACTAATGGTGGTATGTTTACAAATTATTAATGATATACCTAGATTAGTAGTAAGTTTAAAACTCGTCCTTTCATAGATTTTATTTTAAATGACACTGAAATTTAGACTCCCATTTCTGTGTTCCAAAAGCAAAACCTTCTTAATTAATTCCTTTTACAAGTCATTCTAATATCCATTATTGTATCTGCTTATCTTGCAGAAAAGTATAGCTCTTGGCAGATTGCCGCATTTCATAGTCAATACATTTATATAAAAGGAAAAAAAAGATGGAAGGTGGATGAACAGATTCAGGCATTGTTTTTGTTTGAACAATAACCTATTAGTAAGCAAATCTATACAGTGTAAGCTATTCTGTGTTAAGAGCTGAAAAAAATAGCTGAAAAAAAAAATTATTTTATTTTATAATTACTAATTTCCTGCCACAATGCTATACATCACTGTGAATCAAGCATTGCCGCCAATTGTCTTGAAGGGAATTTAAATAGGTTGTATACCTTTTTTAAAATTATTTAATATGGTCAGAAATAACAAAAATTGGGATTAAAAAAATCTACTTAGACTTTAGTCAGGTAAATAAGAGCTTTTTACTTTTTTTAGCATCTCTTCATGTATTTCACAGACTGCTTAGAAGTCTGCTTTTAAAAGGCTGTTTACAGAGACTAGTAGCGCAAGCTGTGGTTTACGCACAGTACTGAATGACTCATCACAGTGACTCATCCCTTAATAGACAGCACAGTTCAATGTTTACAAAGTACAAATCCAATCACAAGGAAGGCTGCCACTGCTGTGTAGAGTAAGAGATAGTAAATGTTCACACCAGATGCAGCGAGTTCTGGCCAGAACGCACTGCGGCAGACTCACTATTTTGTGGGGCAGGAGTGGGCTTGGCGGGCTATTGAAGTGAATGGCACCGTAGCCATGCCCTCCGGACGCAATGCTATCACCCGCACGGGATCGCAAGGTATATTGTGCCTGTGGTCCGGTGCGTTCAAAATGCTGCAAGCACTATTTTGATTGTGCCTGTGGTCCAGTGCGGTGCAATGTGCTTTGCGATCCCGTGCGGGCAATGGTGCCATTCACTTCAATGGCCCGCCACACCCGCCTCCTGCCCCACAAAATAGTGAGCCGGCTGCAATGCGAAGCAGTGCGTTCCAGCCAGAATCGGACCGGAACGCACTGCATCTGGTGTGAACGTACCCTAAGAGTAGCAAGTGCTGCTTTTCCCATAGTGGAGATGCTCAGGTGCTTATCTGTGTTAGAGCTGCACTGGTCATTGTTTCCAGTGCATCTCCAATGCAAGACAATGCAATTTGCCTTGTCATGGATGGTGTGCATTCCCACCACCATGTTGCGGTAGGAATGCAGTGGTGTGCAATGAAAAACAGTAACGCATGCCTTTTTTTCAATGCAGTGGGATGGGATGCGATGCAACTGCCTTGCACCCTGCTGTGCTCGCAGAACTGTGATATTTCAATAAAGTTCTAACAAATAGAAGTACACAGTGCAATGTACTGGGTTCAGTACATTGCCGAGGCACCACACTTCAGACACTGTGTGATTAGCTCAGCGTATGGTTTGAATGGGCCCTGAGGGATCGGTGCACAGAAGCGGGAGGAAGACGTCAACAAAAGCACTTCCTGCACAGTAGAGCTTATGCTCGGTCAGGGTGTAATTGTTCATATTATTCTCAGTGACGAACAGCAGATGTGGCAGCTTGGTTACGATCATCTCCTCGGGTTACACTCAACAGTCCAATCTTCACCCAAACATCCCACTTTAATCATTTTATTGGTGCGAACGTAAAGGTCATGTCAGAGGCAGCGCCAACATGTAAGAAACAACATGTTCCTTCTGGGTTCCTGGATGCTTCATGGAGGGTGTCAGGAAGGCGAGTACAGGGAGATCAGTAAACATCCATTTACTAATCTCCCCTTGGTAAGCTGAACTTGGATGCACTCAGCTCTGAGCGATTTCAGGTTGAGAGCTGTTCAAGGGGAAGAAGCTGATTAGGCAGAATCTGTGCTGGTGTCATTAGATGTCTAATAGACACTTGAGGTTTGTTTAAAGCAGGGTTGGACATATTAATATGGATTTCAGGAGCCAGTTTGTCCAATCCAGAAGCCAGTTCCATTGACAACTAGAAAAAAAACCTCAAACGTTAAGTAACAGCTGTAATTTATAAGCAACATTGGCTACCCGACTCCTGGGATTTGTCCAGCTTTCTGTCACATGCACTATGCTATCACATTGGGGCTTAATCGCCCCCCTTGTTATAGCAATAAAGTTAAAAAAAAAAACAGGATTGAGAGCCATAATTCTAGGGCCATCTTTTGCAGTTAATTCTAAAATGATGACCTGTAAAGTGTCATGTATGGACAGCTCTACTCTGATCTAGCCATGCATGTCAAGTTTGTTATCAAACAAGCTTTGTATGGTTAAAGCTTTTATCTTTTCTTTCAGCATAGACATCACAAACCATTTACTTTAAGAAAGATAATCATTTGTCGTCTATGAACTAGATATTTACCTAATAATCTTAACACTAACCATGGCTGCTGGTCAATGCATACAAAACATTGGGAATATTACCCTTCCAGAACTCGGCACCATCCATTATGAGGCACAAGCTGTGATCAGGCTTAGGCAACCTGTGGCTTTCCAGCTGTTCCTGGTATCTAACAGCTTTATCTGCTTTTCTACAACAGCTGCAGGAACTCAGGTTCCCTAGCCCCAGAACATAAGCTTTACTGCTTATGTACAAACTGATTGAAGTCCATTTTAATAAGCCAAATAGCCTTGACTGACATGGCAGGTTTTCATGGGAGCAACAATGTTCAAACGGGTCTTTGAAGCATCATGCTTCTGGGTTGATCAACAGCATAAGCCAGGCTTCTTTTAGCCATATCTTATTTTTCGATAGGCTGCTAAATCACATGTGAAATATTGGGAAAAAAAAGCACCTCCTATTAATTTTGGCCATATGATATCACATGTACTCTGGTTTTGTCTGCAAATATTCGGTTTACTTGATGATAAATAGTAATTTGCAAGCCAGTGCATCAGAGTGCTGTGTGGAAGTCCATTGTTTTTACGCCTAAGAACATTACTCTGTCATTTAACAGTCAGCAAACATATTAACAAAATCATTCAACAGATGCAGATAAGGAAAGCCCCTTTCAAATCTATATGTAAAATAAAGCATCTGTTAACGACAAATTAGCAGCAGTTAGCAATGGTATTAATCTATTCAAAGATCATCTGCTTCATATTACAGTGCAAGAAAAATCAATTACAAAACAGAGCTAATTGAATGGAGACAGCTCAGTGAGTAGCATTTGTCTGGATTTTAAATGTCAAGTCCCACTTGGTGTTTAATTGCAAGGCACTCAGCTATGATTAACATTTTCTGTCATCTGATGTTGTTATTTCATGAGTTAACATTTTAGCACTTGAGCAACCTGATCTGTAGTCATATTTGACACATATTAAGATAACACAACTGTAGAGTCATGGCTGGGACTATAATAATCTCATACATTCCCCAAGCACATACTGTAGATATGTTAGACATAGCTGGTATGAAACAACTAAATTGACCAACACAACTGTTTAGCAGATCAGCACAATTACATTTATAAATATATGTTATTACTATATACTTTTTGATGTCTGATTGAAGTTTCACATTATTTTATCTCTTGATCATTCTGTAGCCCAACATGTTATAATGTGTGATTTTGGAAAAGCTAAAAAATATGGTTTTTCTCTTAGCAAAAATTCATCTTCCTGCTCTTCTCTCGTGTGCTCTGTGCTAGCATAGCTATAGAACAGCCAAACCCCTTAGAACAGGTGGACTCACACAGACTTGTATTGCAGAGAACAAGGAAAGGGGTGCATCAGAAGAGGTCTGCTACTGAGAACTGTTTTCTGCATGCACTTGGAATAACCTTAAAGATTATATTAGAAATCTTTCACTATTCACATCATCTCTA
>NW_017306626.1:543453-555728 GCF_000935625.1 Nanorana parkeri | reverse complement strand
CAGGGTAGGGCAAAGCTCATAATTGCACATTATTAACAAGTACATTTCTATGTCATAGTTTAATTGCTTTGCGATTTGTACCGCTGCACCAACTTTAAATTTAATAAACACTTGGTTCCAAATTAAATTTAGATTTTGCCCTGCAAGTCTTTGCTTATAGACAACTCAATCCACCAGCTGGAAAGTGCTAAATTACCAGAAACAAGTTAAGTATATTTTGCTGTTAAAATGTCAAATATAAAAACACAATTGCCAAAAATTAACAAAAAACCTGACCTTGCAAAATACATAAAAGTTAAACATGAAAATAAATAAATGCTTCCCACTGAGTAATAGAACACAGATGATTACTGGCTGCGCTAGCTGGCACAGCCCAAGCTACTATAAAGCAGCTAGCAATTAGTGAATTTCCAGTTGCATTCATGGTCTGGAAGTAGTGCATGATATTATTGCTAAGCTGGATCACATTTACACTTGCTAAACACCGCTTTAATGGACTTGTTGATTCATTCCCAGCCATACATTGGAAAATAATGAGTGCTTATTGTCCCTGGGAATGTGGTAGATGAGTATGAGCTTCTTGTGTAAGCTTCGGAGCAGATAATTCTTTAGTCACAAATGTACGTTTCTGGCTGAACAGGATGTGAATATTTTTTAAGCAGAGCAAAATCATAAATGATTAAGAAAATTGCTGAGTATGACACTTCTGAGTTTCCATTACATGTACAGCAATAGCATATTAAATGTTTAGTAATATGCTTTCATAAATGGATCCGTGTCAAGACAATACTACAACTACAGGGTTACTGCACTGATTATAGTGACTACTTCTCCCTTAACACAGTAATAAATGTCCAGGAATGCCCTCCGTTCCGAGGCAGTGACAGCAGAAAACATTTTTAATGCAGCATGTTTTATGGAATTGAGGGCATTCCTGTACCTCGCGTTCCAGAGCGGGCGATCGCACAGTGGTTAGGGAGAGGCATATGTCTGCGGTGCCATTGGCATGAATGGCACTGCGAAATTGCCGTAAAATTGTGGTAAAATCGCAGTAAACATGCATTGCACTGCGTTTGCAGATCTGTTTCAGATCTGGTCCAGACATGGAGTGAACATAGCCTAAAGTCATACTCATGCCAAACCTCTATCTTTGGGTCCAGTCCAGAGGGGTCTCAAGGTGTGGCTGTTTTTTATTAGGTTTGTCATTCCATTTGGCAGCTTATACCTCCTTTTTTATCCCTGTGACACCCGGACAAGAAATGAAAATCACCCGGACATTTAAAAAAAATGAAAAAAAAAAAAATGTATAAAACCTATTTAAATGCCCTTCAAGACAATTGGCGGGAATGCTTGATTCACAGTGATGTAGAGCATTGTGGCAGGAAGCTAGCTCAAGCTAAGCAGTGCTTCGGATTTGGCACTGCTTGTTGCTCGGCAATGTGCATCCAGTCTGCCCGCGTCTCTTAAGAAAAATGGAATAAAAAGTGATGTGACCGGAGGCTACCATGTTACATAGTTGGGGCGATACCATGTTGGGTTAACAGACAGTGTGACATCTTGTTTGTTGTTAAAGCCTGATGAAAACGTTTGCTTACGAGTAAATTTCTCCCTTGTTTTATTTATCCTAATAAAACGATTTTACACATGGAGGTGGCGCTCTGTTCCCTTTTGTTTTCTATATTTATTTGAAGTATATTATTTGGTGGCAATACATATATAAAAACACACAATCTTGTATTATAACTATTAGGGATTGTTTCATGCAAACTCTGAGCTAGGGAGCCCCTCTCCTCTCCCCATTGGAACACCCCTAGAGTCATAGGCACAGGGTAGGGGAGGGAGCCATGATGCTCTGGGCTCACAATAGTGGGTTGAGTGCCTCTGGCAGTGGCGCTGGATCAGGGGAGCTGGCAGGGAACAGCGCTGGAGATAGGGTGAGGATAGCAGCTGGAGGTGCTTATATATTTTTTCACAGAGATTTTGAAACTCTTTGCCCAATATGGAGTTGATCTTTAGCTTTAAAAATATACACAAATAGGTTTAATAAATTGTATTTAAATAAAGTCAGCATTTCTTGAATATCCCTAGCTCAGTGTAACACTAGAAAGCACACTTATTGACATGTTCTCTACAATTTATGTAACTTAAGAAAATCCCTTTGAAGGAAACATGAATGAGAATGAGTATGTGACATTTCCAGCTAAGAGGCAGGATGCAGCCTACCAGGAAGAGATAACCAAGTCAATGGTGAATACTTTAAAAAAATGTAAGCACGTTTGGCAGTGTATAATACTGTACTGCTGTCGGGAAACTAGATAACAAAAGGTTGGCAATGTGCATTCTGCTCTTTAATAACAGAGATGATATTAGATAAGTGGAGAGCCAATAATTCACATCATGTCTTCCTTACAATAACATGCACAGGAATACCTGGCAGCGTTAAAATTTCATGATATTTATCTTGGAGCAATTTTCACACTGAACATTTGTACCGTGGACAGAAACACATGGCATTTCTAGAAAGATGAGCTGCCCTACTGTAGATAATCTAAGCTGTAAAACCAAAACATGCTATACACCGAGAAAATCTCAGCCATTTCTTGAAAAATTCGCTCAGTGGGTGGACCCTATCTGCTGTCTCCTGCCCGATATCCTTTAACTAAAAAATTGAAGAGGCCAGCCAGAAAACTGTCGGCCAAGCAGTTCCATTTAAAGTACATGTAAACCCAAATTTCATTATATGGCAGCACAGTGTACTGCAATGTGCATGTTGGAAAGAAAAATATTGCATTTTGGCTCCTGCTACGAACAAAAAAAAAACCTTCACATCAATGCAATGACTTAATAAATGTACATCAACGCAACACAATGCATAAAAAAAAAAAACAGATGACAACACGTCAGTCCAAATGCATTTCCCATGCCTCAACGTGGGTAAATGCCACAGATATACTCCAAATCTAGATTAAAAAATAAAAAAAGGAAAAAGGAAAAATATTGTATTATACAAAAATCACTTTTGACTTAAAAATGTTGAATAAATATGCCAATATAAGTGCAGAACAGTACAGTATTGTAAATGCCAGTGAGGCAACCCATGACAGTGATGGGCCAATATTCATGGGCAGAAAATAGGAAGGGGCCCACCAGAATGGCATAGTGTTGGGGTATAGTGGCAAGGATTGGAGGCTGCCACAGTTGTGTGTAGGCACCTCTAGGTGACAAACGTGCTTTAGAAGCGGACTCAAGCCAAACATTTTTTTAGTTTTGGATGGTCAACTTTTGCATTGCCTTGTAGTGGTTTCTGTGTTCATCCCCACCCTTTCCAGCTACATTCTTGCAGACATAATTTGCCAAAGTAATCCTTCAAATTAGATCTGTGACAAATTTGTCTGCATATATTGTAATTGTATCCCGATGGGACCAACTACACTCTTTCCTGCCCGGCTAGACCAAAGCAAATATGTGTAACACGTTCTGCAGGGACCATATCCTTTTCTATGGAAAAATGGTTTGCATCCAACAACAACTGGAAGTCATCATTAAGGTTCAGCAGTTAATCCCAATATGGCCCAACTGTTGCAAAGATGCTCAGATGAGTTGCATCTCTCACAAATATTATGTTAGGTATACATTGTTAGATTTTTTTTATATTTAGATTAGAAAGGAGAAGAAAAAAAAATATCGAACATATTCCTGTTTAGCATGGATGGAGAAATCTCCCGCTGTGACTTTTGCCACCGGCTGTCAAAATGCATGAACAGTGCCTGCGTCTGACTGGATGCAGACACTGTTAAGCTCACACTTTTCTGCCCAGCGCCTTCAATTTTTCAGTCACAGGATGTCAGGTGAGAGCTGGAAGACAGGGCCAACCATTGAGCAAAGTTTGCTCAATGTATAGCCAGCTTTATCAAGTGACACTGCAGATAGATAAAAAAAGAAACCAAAAAAAAAAAAGGTATGTGGAAATTCAGCTCAGGTACTTGCTGAGAAGGATAAAGTAATTGAAATGTACAAAGTCAATACACACACCACTGCATTGTAAAAATTCCTACATATGTGACATGTACAATAAAAGTCAGCAGTTAACACAAACAAGAATTCCTGCACACATCAAATTATAATATAAAAGGACATTCGATGAATAGTCTCCAGTCTTCAGACTGACTGTAAACACAGGACACAGACATGCAAAAATGTGTCCACACTTCCTATAAATTGGAGTCACCTTGTCAATTGGCTGGTAACCTGTCTTCACATTGTACTACAGACTGTACCTGATTTATTCCCCAGCAGCCGGTCAGGTATAAACAATACAGATTATTATTAAAACTGTCCAGTGCAGAACATAAAAATGTCCAACTGATATGCTTAGAGTTATTAATTCATGATTTCCATTTAGCAGTACTTTCAAGTTTTTTTTCTGTAATTTTGCTCCACAACATGTTTATTTTACCACTTCAAATTTGTCTGTTGCCATGTCCCTCTTCCAGCTGCATCTCTGAACTTCTGATCAGGGAGCACTCTCTGTACACATCATACAATCGTCACCTGACCATATACAAATGGCATGACACCTTGTGCACGCCTTGTACTTAGTATGTGTATGTTTGCACCAGTTTCCCTTTCTGTTGGTCTCTCACCACTTAGCGTCTTGCATAGAAGGACCAGCATTTACTTTTCCAATAAACTATCTTATCCAGCTTTTTTTGTTGCTGTAACAAATAAATGTATTTATATGCAGCTGTAGTCCCAGCTGTAGTCCAGGCTGGGAGCGCTCACGATAAAGGTGGATACAGTGGGTTTCCAGGGAGACCCTGGAGGGCAGAATAGCCCACCCTATAGGGAGAAGTGTTCTTGGCAAGCAGTTTTAGTTATTTTCAAGACAAGAGGGCACAGAGAAAGAAACAAGCCAGCATTTCACATTAGATTTAATAGCTCATGGGTGTAATAACATTTTAAGAGCTCTTGCACTTCTAACAGGGACTAAAGTGTGAGCTAGAGGGAATTTTGCAGTCCACCTTAATTTTTTGTGCACAGTCAGGAACTCAACCAGCACACTAGACACACTACAGTTAATTGAACCACACTTCTTATACACTGGAGGGCAGAGGGCAATCTGAAAGAAAACTCTTATTACGGTGCTCAAGTGCACAATCCCTAAATCTGCAAATTCCCTCTAATGCTGCAGACTGTAGATTTACAGATTTTGTAGCCAGTATAATTCAACATTTCTTTAAAGATTCTTTGTGCAAGCATCAGCTGAATAGACGTGTATTAAATCATATAGGTCAGTCTTACAAAATCTTGTTCAACAATAACCCCAAAAAAACTGTAGATTCTCATTATAATCATTGGCTAATGGGTTTCCGACTAGAAATCCCAATCAGTTCTCCTCAATAACATGGTCCCCATCACACAAGTTTTTATGTGTACATATACATCTCTGCAGCTAATGCAGGCTATTGCCAGCGATATACTGAGAGCGCTGCAGCCGGGACGGATCCCGACAATACTGTCTGGGTCCACCCAGCTGCATGAGTGAGAGCTGGCTCTGTCTATCTAGAGGCAGAGCAAGCTGTGCCCGCCCCTTCCCCCGTTCGTTCCTCCAATCAGCGTTGGAGGATCGGAGAGGGGGGGGGAATCTTTGTGGGGAGCGGTGACTGACAGTCACGGATCTAGGAAGTGAGCGAGTGACTGTATGTGTTCACTTCTCACTTCCCGATCAATAGAGCCGACCTGTGACAGTTTCTTTGTCACAGGTTGGCTTTAACTATAAGGATGAGTGCAAATCACTCACCTCATAGTTCTCCTTCAAGTGTATTTCTAAAATGTAAACATGGAGACAACATACAACCTCTATAAAGATACCAAAGATTAAAGTAATGCAAGTACTCTCACATTCTAATTTATCTCTAGTGATCACTGGATCAGCAGCTCATGAACATCTCATACTAAATAGTTTATACACTTGTAGTGTATGGCTCACTGTTGACTACAAACTACAAACTAGTTTTGCATGAACGTTCAAACAAAAAATCTCATCAGAACGATCGATAATACCAGCAGAGGCTTGGCGAATATTGTTTGATTTTTGTTTTTATTTAACATTTGGTTTTGGAATAAAAAAAAAAAAAATCACATTCGCTGTTAGAACTTAGTTTGTTAGAGAAAAATTTTCCAACATGTGCCTTCAAATTTTTCATCACTGCGGTCGAAATCCATCATAAATTTCAACGCATCAACAATTAGAATTTAGAACAAGAAAAATCGATTTCAGAACGTTCGTGCAACTTTCGAACTGAATATACCCAGCTTAATAACACAAAAACATCTGAATAAAGTGTGCCATATGCATAAAATCAACGTACAGTATAACCCAATTATGACAAACTGAAGCCATGGCAACTTTTCCCATACATATTAAAGGGCAGTTTGGATGTGCAGGCATAGTCTGTCTAGCCCTACATAACCAAACAATGTCAGCTCTATTAACCTAGTAGGTTTATGTGGATGCAGAGATGAAGGGGAAGAAGTGAAAAACAAGCATATGCTCCAAGCATGGTTTAGCTCAAGAGAACACCATAATGATTTTGAAAGACATCCTAACCTGTTAAAAGTTCCCTCAAGAGCTTTCAGTTGACTATGAAGGGGCTGACCAGCTGACTTGATAAAGTACCCCAGATAACTGTAGGTAGGTTTTCCTTCACAGTTATCTCCCATAGGTATCCCTTACTGGCTTTACACCGAGCGGTGGTGTCACCATCACCTTCCTGTATCTTTCAGAGGACTATATAGAGAATCTAGTATGAGCCTATTTATACAGGCCTAATATGCACTAACAAAACCCAGTATTTGTTCAAAAATCTAAAATGCTTTCTTTAGTTGTGGATAGAGTCAAGAATGGTAAAAACCACTGTCAGCTATTGGTCTGCCCTCAGGTAACAAAAAATACAGTGCATAAACCAGCAATGCACAAAAATCAATTGTGTTGCGCTATGCCTATACCGCAATATTATATAAATAAATAAATAAACCAATGTGTGTTCTGTTGCTTACTTCCAAATAGCATGTGCTGTGGTTTGATATATACCGTGAAATAATGCAAAAACCACAGTGGATGCTATTTGGAAGTAAGCACACGTTGATTGATTGATACAATATTGTGGTATAGGCATAGCGCAACACAATTGATTTTTGTATATTGAATAAGTAGATTCACTGAGAGGTCGTTGCAGCTGGCCGCTGTAGAATATTCACATCCAAGCACGTTTTTTTTCCACTTCCATAAACCAGCAATATTCACTCTGATCTTGTAGTTTAACTGCAAAGAAAATGGAGATAAGCAGAGTTGGCAACAGTAGCTGGGGTGGATTGGGCAACAGTAGCTGGTGTCAGATTCTCAACAGCAAACTATAGCAATAGGGACAGGTATTCTAACCTGTCTAATTAACTGTTCCCTCAGGCAATGGCTGGTCAGCTAAGGGGCCCAATAGACATGAGACTGTTGCCTTATCAAGCCACATCAGGCAGATTAGGAAAGTTATCTCATTTCTATGGGTACCATAATGATGGCAATACTTTGGCAGAATTTTACCAGTGTTATCAAATTAGGATCAACTTTTTTTATCAGGTCAGTTTATCAAGAAGATACTAGATTTCCCAATCTAAAATCAACAAGTTGTACAAACTGCAATCAACAAAATGAATCCTTGGCACTGAGGTGTTATACTAATATATAAACAGACTGGAAAGAGTCAGCCAGAAATTACAAAGTAATGATCTAATTAGATGCAGCAGCACGGTCCTGTGAAAATATAGTGATTTGTACATAAACTTGATCATTAAGGCTAACTGGAATTTGCATAAACAGAAGATGATTTATTATCCAGGCACTTTACCTAATAGGTGTTGCCTGCCTACCAATTACTTCACACAAGCCATAACAAGCACTCTTCATTTTGGGTACATCCTCCAGTTTTTATTTACTTCCCCTTCCACTTGTCTAAATCTATCATTCACAAACTGTAAATGTCATGCTAAAACATTAATTACCCATGTTCAGAATGATAACCAAGCACTGTGCTTGGGCCTGCATGTTTAACCATTATCTAAAATCTATGGCCAGCATTAAGCCTGCCACTCATGGCTCGAACATCAAGCAACTTCTGCTGAATTGAATGAAATTTGAGCAGAATAACAGAAATCTACACAAGCAATGCATAAGGATGTCATCAACAACATCGCAGAGGCATACATTGTTTAAGAGAGGGCTATTTGTAAAATACTTATGCATGTGAAAATGTTTTCAACATACACCAAAGTATGCTCAACGAAAAAGGTAGGACTTTAACAGATACACATTCCTGATGACTCAAAATATTCATACTGTAGTAGAGGTATAAGCATATTAAGCATATGCATTAAGCATATTATTATGCCTAAGCTGGCCACACGGATCAATCCCAGCTGACTCTGCCAAAATCTGATTCAGATAGGTAGCCCTGCCGGCCCCAACAGGTTCGATAACTGACTTGAGTCAAAGGAGCCGGGTGGAAAATTGTCAGCCAAACAGTGACTGCAACTAATCAGCTAGGTATTTGGCTATTCTGGTGGCTAAAAGTGCACTCACGACTGTCATAATACAATAGATGGCAAGGGAGATTGGGGAGATGAGAAAAATCACAGGGTTGAATGAGAAAATGGTAAAGTGTACGGCCAGCTTTAAACAGTTGGGCTCTAGGCTATTAAATTAATTTAAGTACTCATCTGAAGTAAAAGACAAAAGCAACAAAGTGCCACCTCCTTGTGTAAAATCTTTTTTTATTAGAATAAAAAAAAAACGGTTATAAGTACTCACAATTATAAAATTTCAGTCACACTTGTCAATAAGAGACCACAGGATCAGTGTCTAGGAAATGTTCTGCTGCGACTGCGTATAAAAAAAGCTACCTCCGGTCACATCACCATACCATCGTGCCACAGGCTGCTTTTAGGCTGGATTTACGCATTTCAGGGGCATACCAGACGCGTAAATTGTTAGTATTTATAACTTCACACAAGGGAGGTGGCACTTTGTTGCTTTTGTCTTCTATGTATCTGATGAGAACCCCAGAGTCTCTTTGACAAGCAGCCTGTCCAAAAGTTGTGGACATTTACAAGAAAGACTACTCCTGGAGGATTGTGTGATGGTAATCATTAGCGCCAAGAGTTAAATCGACTTTTTCTGTGACTCATCTGAAGTAAAACACATCTTACAAAGCCAGTGCATGCAATGATATTTGAAGTGAAAATATAATTTACTATATATATTATTAGGTACATTATTAAATAAATTATTAAATAAACTGCATAAGATATAAAAATAAAATAAAAAGCATAGCTAAAGACAAGTCCAGTGGGTGCTCAAGTCACATAAAGGCCTAGTATAGAGATTGTAGATTGTAAATTGGCATTCCACAATCTTACAATTTTATGTTTGGTAAAAGAAGTCCTTTTGGTCCTACAGGGTTCAATGCAGGTTAAGTATCTGGTTAAAATATGTGCATTAGAACTGAGAAACTCATTTTGTTCATACTACAACGAACTGAACAAACAGCAATAAAGGGTATGTTAACCCTAACAATAAAACGTCTCTTATTTAGTCCCTGTTGGCTTGTTAAATACACCATTAAAAGTGTTCTAAAATGTATCTCTTTGATAAGTGCAAAAATGCCCTGTTGATCCTGCTAGGAAATCATGTCAGCTGATAGCTTCCAGTGCTCTCTGCCTGTGCAGCAACCTTATCAAATTACCTTGTTCCCAGCTGTCTGAGGACTACAGAACCCCTCCCCTCTATAATATGAAGAGATGGGGGCTCTGTGGTCGTCCTATGGTGACAACGCTGCTTCTCTATAGATACAGGAGGTTTTTTTACTGGCAGACTCACCAAGTGGAAAAAAAGGAAAACAAATGCAGCCACCGCCTATAAGGACAGGTAAGCAACAATATGTTACATTTGTGTTCTTTGGTTTGAATACGCTTTAAATGAGACATGACACGGCATAGGCTCATGTATACACTTATTTGAGAATTAAATCTTAAGAAATAAAGTTTAGATGATATAAGCCACACAAATTATTCTAGACACTTTATGTAGGAGGCAACATGTGATTGGGAAAATACCACTTCCAATATTTTGACATGGTAATCATTACTGCACAGGTAGCAATTATTACCGGGGAATGGTGGTGCCTTTTGTTTCCATGCAATCTGGACTTTCCCCACGATGTGACCCCATACACTAAATAGCCAACAGACACATTTATTTTACCTTAAGCAAACATGGCTGCTACAAACACCTATGGTGAGAACAGGAGAGCTATTTACTGTCAGTGGAGACAGGCTGGTCAAAGACATCAAAGCAATGGGCAGCAGATTTGCATACAAGGCACACTGGCTCCAGACCAGCATTCACAGGTTAAGTATTAGAGACAGGAGCTGAAATGCCTAATCCTCTTACATCTAAATAAATCCTTTTATTAGGAACAATGAGGTTACCACATTGTTAATTTCCTTAAAGACAACACTTTGGATAAGACCCGAGTCCCTAACCAAACTTCATTAGTGTCCAAGTAAGATAAACATCGATCAGGGTAAAAACCAAGCTAGAGGGATGAAGCTTTGTGTTAAAACATAATTAAAACAAACATTTTTGGAACCCCCTTTAGAGTAATCCTAAACTCATGAACATGGCAAATACTGAACCAATATTTAAATAAAGAGATGGGAGGCTGGCTTATTTAGTGTGGTTGCCTGACAAAAAGCTCAAATACTCTGCAAACAATGTGGCTGATCTAAAGCTGGTGTCAAAATATGCCCTTTTTGCTAGCAATCCGATCTTATGAAGCACATGTAGTGACAATCAGAAAATGTATCAACTGACTTAGTTGCAGAACTACCACCATAGCAGCCCACACGGCTGCTATGGTGCTCGGGAGCAGGGGGGACCCCCAATAACCTTTATTGGATTAAGTAAATTTGGGTATACATGCTCCTAACTTCTTTGTTCAACCTACCGGCTGAATTAGGAAAATAGAACAGATTCCTCAATTAACGCTTTTGAGCGCTGATCTGGGAATCTCCTGCCGTTTCCTGTGTTGTCCACTGTCAGATTGCCCGACAAAGCCGGCAGCTCATTGGCTTCTAGCTCTGTTCGGTGGACAATTTTCTGACATCGGAAAGGTGCCGACATTGGAACCCACGCATCGAATTTCAGCTGGTTCATCAACAACAGGACAAAATTCAAAGCATGTACAGTATACCTGGCTTCAGGGCACTTATGTGCCATGTGTTTGAGTGCGGGCGATTGCACTGCGGGCCGGGGGCATGGCTGCGGTGCCATTAACTTCAATGCACCACCACGCCCCCTCCCGCAGGTAAGCCGGCCAGAATGTGATACAGTGCATTCCGGAGGCTGACCACTCTGGAACGCACTGTTTATGGTGTGAACCAGCCCTTAGGCAGTTAATTAGGATTAGATGAGGCAAAATCAGATGAGGAACTGGAATGCATGGACACGCTTTAAAAACGCATACGAATGCACTGGAACACAATAGAACGCACCTGTAAGCCCATTTTAAGGTAAAAAAAAAAAAAAAAGGTAAAATCGTGTTAAAACACAATGCATCGTATTCCAGATTTGGTCTGGAAAATAGTGTGAACCTGGCCTTCAGTAGGATATACACGGTTAGAACTTCGTACAAATGAAATCGATAATTGGAATATTTGTTCGACTTTCTAATAGCTGATGGGGTGAAATCAATGATCAATTTTGACCGCAGTGACAAAAAAAAAAAAAAAAATCGGAGTAGCAAATTTTTTCTTGATGAAACGAAATTCCAACCATTAATGTGGTTTTCATTTTAGAAACTCCATTCATTCCAAAATTACATTTTAAATCAAATGAAATCTCCAATGACATTTGTCAATTGTCTGATGGTATTATCAAAAGTTTCAACAAGATTTTTCGTGCAAACGTTCATTCAAAAACCTACCAGTGTATACCCTACTTTACTACCACTTAGCTGATCCTCCACATCAAGGCTTGGCAAATTTGTTTTGAATCTAGGAGCCAGCAAAAAAGCTAGGAGCCAGGTTTAAAACAAAAAAACAAAGCTTTCAATTACAGTTTTTATTGGTGCATGCGGCGATACCTGGTATGTGTTGCGCAATTGTTGCATTCGTACTTAGGTGCACCTGACTTGCGTTTTCGTTAGTATGCGCGTGTTCGCGCG
>NW_017306626.1:541158-543235 GCF_000935625.1 Nanorana parkeri | reverse complement strand
GTTTTTTTTGTTGGGGTCGCGTGGTCTCCGCGGGGGGGGGGGGGGGTTTAGGGGTCTTGACATTTTTTGGGGGGTATTTTTCATTTTATTTAACTTTATTTTTTTAACTTAACACAGACAGCAACATGCAGTGGGCTCCCAGGGGGAAGCAGAGCTGATGCGTAGGAGGCTGACAAAAGCCCAGGTACCAGGATGCAATTTCTAGTCGCCATGGCAACCTGGCACCTGGAATTTGTCAAGCCCTGCTCCACAGAGAAAAATCAATGGTCCAGGGTCACTATTGCCCACGGCACTCTACCCTCAAACATGAACGGTCACCCGCTGCAAGCTTGCACATTTGTAGAGTAATCTTTCAGCAGCAGGATCTTACATGTCTGACCAGCTGCCATGGAAAGTCCGACCACCAAACAATGGGTTACCTTGGAAGGGGTGGGGGGGCACTCTGGCTAAGCTAGTTTAAAGTATTGCACCAGGCACTTCTTGGAACGGTTGGTCTAAATCTCTTGGCGATATGCAAGGATTTATTTGTGTAGCATCAGGCATTCATTTTCCAAGTTTTGCCAGCTTTTAATAGTTTTCACCATTGTTTTTCTACTAATTTATAAAGGTGTGAAATAGCAAGCCACGAAAATTATAGTTATGGGAAAAAGCAGCGAAACTGGCAATATAGGCAATTATGCCATCTTCCCTTTTCTAGAAATAATGGATTTGCTTGGTGAAGAGACACAATAATAGAGCTCTGGATTTGTAAGCCGCTGTCATTTTCTAAAATCAATCTACAATGTATCAGGTGAAAAAAATTTTAGGTTTTATTGTTCTGCTTTTTAATTCTTACGAATCAAAATACACATTCCTAGCACTACTCCTGAGTCAGAGTTAAAACACTTTAAAAACCTCCCGGATACGCCAAGAATAGCAGAGTAGCTTTATCAACTAAACATCGGATTTGTATATTTCCTGAATTTAACTTCCCTTATTCATCTGATAAAAAGGAACTTAAATCAAATATTAAAGTCCCTGTGCTATTGTTACGGAAAGCATATATAGTCTACAACAGCTCAATCACCGCACGTTTCTGAGTTAATATGTGCAGAATAATAAGTTAAACATTTCATTACAAATCTTTTGGAAATTCCAACTTGGCTGTTGGTCAGACAGTTTGGATTTAAGGAGGAAAATCTTCTGAGACTGCAATTTTCTAACAGAATGCACAGGAAAGAGAATTTTAAAGCCTTGAAATACACAATGAATAAATGGATTGGTACAAGGACATCCAAGGCTGTTCTTAGATATTGGCTTTTCCATATCCAAGCAAAAAAGTGAACAATGGCTATATGACAAACTACTACAAAAGACATAACTGATAAAAGGCATAGTCTACCTTTTGAAAACATTAATAAATGCACCTAAATAAAAAAAATAAAAAAAATGTGCAACCACAATTAGTGTGTTGCTGGTACAATGCACAGGCTCCTGCATTATTGACATTGCAATGCCAGGTCCATAAAAAGACACAGACCTTCTGTTATGGGCTAGAGAAAAAAAATACAATGGACGTGTGCTGACACAACCTGTAAGTCCCTCTGCTGTGTTGCCGGAAGGGGCTTATAGTCTTCCTATTCACCGAGCCTGGTGAATGCATCTGTGAATGAATGAGGTGACTGTGCGGGAGGAGCCACGCACAGTCACGCTAAACTCAAACAAGAAGATGCTTCAGAGCCGTAGCTAGCTCCTTTTGCACCTGAGGCAAGAACAGAAAATTGTGCCCCCCAACAGACGTGTGATGTCGCCAAACGCCGCGCACGTGTGGCGTCATTTAACGTCATGCACCCCACCTCCAGGATGGACTCCGGATGCACTGATGGCCAAATCCAAAATAGCATAAAAATTGGTTTAGTTTGATGAAAATAATGAAAACATTTTAAGTTTCTGTTCATTTCATCCAAAACAAATTTCTAGTCTTTGCACATGTCTAATAATATATGTGTATGTGTGTGTGTGTGTGTGTGTGTGTGTGTGTGTGTGTGTGTGTGTGTGTGTGTGTGTGTGTGTGTGTTTTTTTTTTTTTTTTTTTTTT
>NW_017306626.1:523105-540842 GCF_000935625.1 Nanorana parkeri | reverse complement strand
TTCGCACATGTCTAATAATATATGTGTGTGTGTGTGTGTGTGTGTGTGTGTGTGTGTGTGTTATTTTTTTATTGTTATTTTTCTTTTTACTGTTGGGAGGGGCTTCGGGGAAATATCAGGGGTCTAAACAGACCCCTGACATTTCCCTTTTATAAATCAAAAAGAGACTGAGGACATGGAGTCCTCAATCTCTTTTATTCTGCAGCCTCTGTTCTAAATGAATGGAAAGCACTCAGTACAGAGGCTTCCCATTCATTCACAAACTGGTGATAACTGGATAATAGTAAGTATTTTACTATCAACGGGTAGAAGCCTCTGTAGTAAGTGCTTCCACCCATTGAGAAACTCATGAATGAACAGGAAGTGATGTAAAGCACTTCCTGTTCATTCATAACTGGGGACACACAATACTATGTGTCCCCAGTTATTTACAAACACTGGAGTGCACAGAGGATCAGTAAATATTACAGTTATTTACCGATCCTCTGCTCTGCCATCTTGAGTGCTAAAGCCAGTGGGGGGCCGAGGAGGGAGCGCTGAAGCCAGCAAGGGGGTGGAGGAGGGAGCGCTGTTACTTCAGGCTGGCTTAGTGGTGAGGAGAGCCACCTGCTGCAAAATTCGGGCTGAGCGGCTCTCTCCTCACCGCTCGGCCATTCTGGATGACAGCTCCCTCCTCCGCCCCCCCACCACAACATGTTTCATGTTACACTCTAAACATGGGTGTAACACAAAACATGGTCCCAAAGGTGGGAGTATGTCTTTAAAATACCGGCAGGCATTGCTTCCATGGTGCCACATATATACTTGCCTGTGTTTGTGGTGGGAGCGTGCTCAATCGTGCACCCCCTGGACAGAGACCGAGAGGTCACCAACAGCTGGGATCAGGAATTGATAACATGGGTAGCTAATGTCACGTAAAAAGTTTCAGAACAAGATGACCACACTGACATCGAATTACTTCATTCTCGGTTTGTTAAGCTCAATTCCCCTTTCATAAAGAAGATGCCAAAGAGTTTTGCAACTCATTGCAGTTCCTTGAATTGAATTCATTAGAGAATTGTAGTAAAAAGTAATTATCATTTGACAAAGGCTAGGTAGAGATTGCACAGTTGATCTCTTCACAGAACATTGACATTGAGCAACATTTCATGGAAACTGCTTTATGGCTTGGATTTCATAAGTGCCTCAAATTAGTGCGATATGTTATACTATTTAATAGGACGACCCATCTCAGTGACACAGCATACAAGGTAACAAACAATGATCTATCAATAGCTTTGCATTTTCTAAATATATGCATACAAAAGTATCTGGACCCTTAAAAACTCTAATTTTATTGTGACAATCCTGTAATGAAATTTGATTTTTTTTTTTTTCCCCTCAAGCATTAAATCAAAATTATTGTTTCAATAAAAAAAATGTAAACATCAGTGACCTGAAAACACAAATATCAGAGTGGAGAAACTACCATGTATTACATGATTTATATGTCTGTGTGTTTTCACATTATCAGCATTTGAATATTTAAATAAGCCCACGGGTGTTACTATTTGCTAGCAATGAGAGCTGGGCTCACAAAAACAGACTCTGCTAGGGTCTACTAGCCGAGAACAATGGACTATACCCCTACAAACTATATAAACTGTGCCCAGAACAATGAGGTGTAGGAGTGAGGAAATGGTAAAATATCGGTCAGTTTATTTTTATTGCTGTGTGTATTCCTGCTTGGGAGATATACCCTGTTTGTCCTGTTGACTACTGTCCCTGGGACTGAAACGAAGGGAAAATACGTTTTTTGAGTCGTCTCCAGAACAGGAATAGAGATGTCATTTTCCAATGGGGACACTTACTGCAAAACCAGTCAAGTAAATCAGGACAAGGACAAGAAAATCCCCCATCATAATCTTTCTGCTTATCACAGTTGCCACAGAACCTATAAGCTACAGCAATGGTTCACCTTTCCTGGTCATGGTTTCACTTTGGTCAGTTTCAGTAGAAAGATTCTTTTCCTTATCTATGGCATAAAGGGAAAAGTCCTTACTTGGATGCCAAGCATGTCTTAACCCATTGACAAAAATGTAATATGTTGCAGTCTACCTGTACTTAAATGTGCTGGCTGCATTAGTTTTCTTTTTTTCCTTGAATTCCACCTGGTGATCTGGCCAGTATCACACTTCCTGTCTTAGGGTGGCTCCACTTTATATAGGAGCAATGGACAGCAGCATTGTCACCCTGTGGCAAGGGTAGTGTTAAGCTGGGTATACACTCTTCTATTTTTTATTGAACACATTCCTCCATCAAATTCTGCGTATGAGCATTGATCAAGGCATCCCTTGCTGTTTCTATTGCTGCTGGCCACTCTCAGAATACCTGAATAGAGCTTGCAGCTGATTGGCTGCTTGCTTTGTTTGGCTGAGAAATTTCCGACCCGCCCCTTTGATCAGCTGATCGAGGGATGCCGGGCGGAAGGGTGCCGGCAGCAGCACCCATGCAGCGCATTTTGGACGGTTTATCAAAAACAAGCCAAAATTTGCTGCGTGTATAGCCTAATTTATATGCAGTAGCAGATTTAGATGGACTTAAAAAAAGGAGAACTATGGGGTGAGTGATTTCCACTCATCGTCATAGTAAGAGCCGATGTGTGACAAAGAAACTGTCACACGTTGGCTGTATCGATCGGGAAGTGAGCGAACAAATACCGTTGCTCGCTCACTTCCCGATCATCTCCCTGCAGAGAGCCGTGACTGTTAGTCACCGCTCCCCACAGGGATTCCCCCCCCCCTCCAGCGCTGAGTGGAGGAACGGACGGGTGGGCACAGCTGGCTCTGCCTCTAGGTAGACAGATCCGTAGGGATCCGTCCCGGCTGTGGTGCTCTCAGTATATAGTGAGCAATAGCCAAATCTGTTGTTAACCTTTATTTACAGTTATCACAGTTAGAGGCTTGAGGTTCTGAGCTTAAAAACAAAAATGTGCTTTGCCTTTTTATAACAAATGAAAAGGTTTGCTTCAATCTCTACTTTACCCCATGCCAGGTGTGTAACTACAGGTCACGAGGACACCCCAGCCTGTGATTGGAGAATGAAGGAGCAGCAGAACACTGATTAGGTCATCCCTGTGCTTTCTCAATGTTTAGACCAACAGCATTGTACAAAGCAATAAAGATTTGATAGACCCTCCACCCCTCAGTCTGCGTCAGAATAAGACATGTTCAGGTACACATGCACGTTTTTGTAGAAATACAGTTAATGAGTATTAAGACGTGCATAACTGGATTAGATGCTTGTTGTGCCAGATTGCAGTTTAAAACAGCAGAAGACTCACGTATAGCTATTTAAGCAACTCGGATCAATAATAGTCACTTATCACTACCTGGTAATACAAGTGCATCTTCTTAGGTCCATTGTTTATGTTTGCCATCTTGTAGATAAGGACCAAGTGAGATAAGGGCAAACAAAATAAGTATGCCCTAAAATCACAATTTGTAGTTCATTAGCAAAGAAACAAAAAACACTAATTATTTGTTTTAGTAAATGTACATTTGTTTGGAGAAGTTAATTACAGCAAGTCTTTGAACTGGAATGAACTCGAGCGGCACATTCTCTAAGGTGGACTAAACGAGATGTCTGCTACGCAACCAAAAAACAGACTAGATCACCATTTATATATAAATATATATATAAAAATAGCAAAAAGAACTGCAATGCATGTTTTATGTGGATTTTACCTGCAATTGTCCTCCTTTGTTTCCCCTAGTAGTTGCCTCTAGTTGTTGTCCATGGAGCTGGATGTTAAAATAAATCCTGCTGGCTCCTGGATTGGACAAACTGGCTCCTAAATTCCATCTTAATTTGTCCACCCCTGTGCTAAATGATGGGCATGTGACTGATAGCACACTCATTAAAATAGAATGCATGTTTAGGTTTTCGTTGTGTTATCATTGACTATGTAACATGTGGCTTTCAAGAACTACACAAAACACGCAGCAACCACTGTTCTGCACACTTTTAGGAAGGGCTTCATAGATTATTATGTAAACTATTTTTGCTGTAGTGTTGGAGTGCTGTGAGTACACATTTCAGAGCAGGGTGTAAAGCGTTATTTATAAAGTAAGGCTAGCCATATATGCATAGATTGCTCCAAATCAGCCCACAGGCTGAGAAATCTTGTAGATTCTTCTGTCCACACAATACAGCATGGATGGAGGTTTTCCCCTGCTGGATATTGTATTCAGACAGCCGGCGCCCGCTTTATCTGAATACACAAACAGGGATTGCATCCGTCTTCCTCCAGTCACTGTTAAGCTGGCCATACACTTATAGATCTTCGATGGTCAGATGGAAAAAGTACAACAGATTCCTCCATCTACGCTAAACTATGTTGGATGGATGGAGGAATGGGCCAAACTTCAGTATCTTGCTAGTCGGCCCTGATGGCTGTCAAAATACCTGAACAATCTGATTCGATGCAGGCATTGCTCAGGTGTTTTGAGAGCCAGTGGGGCTGACTAGCAAGATACTGAAGCTTGGACCAGTGGGAGATTCCTCCATCCACACAGTTTAGCGTAGATGGAGGAATCTCTTGCACTTTTTCCATCTGACCATAGAAAATCTGCAGATAATCTATAGGTGTAAGGCCAGCTTAAAGGAGAACTATGAGGTGAGTGATTTACGCTCATCCTCATAGTTAGAGCCAACATGTGACTTTGAAACTGGGGGGGGGGGTCGCCGCACTGCAAGGGTTAATACAAATTTTAACCGGAGTTGTTCTTTAAACATTTAAGAGATCTATAGCCATTAAGCAGAGTTATAACACAACTGTAACAATTCCTATTAAAATCTTAATTGATCTTTGCAAGAATTAAATGAAATCTGCAACACTTTCAAAGACAGCCTTGAAAACTGCTGATTGTATACTGGATGCAAATACAAATGATTTCTCCCCGCACATGCAGTGTATTGATGACCTTCCCTTGGTTGAAGGAAATCCATAAGAGGTGTTGACAGGAGTGCAGTAATAAGATTGCATACCTTGTAATTACAATACTGGAGTATGTCTTTGAAACCTAACATTGCATATGCAGGTGCAGACAAGAGGCAGTAGATGAAGGCACACTTTGCAGATTGGTGATCTGCTCAATTTATGAGTTATATGAGCTTTGCTATATGCAGTCTGATAATCAGACAACACATGGCAAAGCTCACACAAAAGGGAAGTACAGCGCATAGCAGATCAGTACATCAAAAACGCATAATTTGTACATTTATCTTCACTCACAAGCACTTGTTCCATAACATAGTTATGATAAATGCAGCACTTCCACTTATTAATACAGCCCTGCACTTCTACAACTAAACCATTCACATCTTCCTCATTTAGCGGCTGTTAGAATCCTGTCATATAAAATGCACTTTGTTGTCAGTCACATCAGTCATTTATAGAGATTACCGTGAATTTCAGATAAGCCTCAAAATCAATCATCAGCTCTAATTTACGTCCTCAGCATTCAAGATTTTAACAAGAGAAAAAAATAAAAACACGCAGGAAGTAGGATGAAGCATCTAGTCATTTTATTTTGCTTTCATAGTTATCCTGCATAGAGAGCAGGTATATGAGAGATCGCTGCATGTAACAAATCACTTCTCCTTGTTCTAAAGAGAGAAAGAGAGAGAAAGGTAGAGAGAAAATGACAGAAAAAGAGTGGGGAAAAAAAAGGGAGAGAGAAGAAAAAAAAGAGACAAGGAGAGAAAGACAGAGACAGAAAGACAGAGAGAGAAAAAGGGGGGAGGGGGAGAGAGAGACAAGCGAGTTTACACAGTCTCCTGTACGGTCATAGAGCCAAAGTCAGTGTCATTCAGAAAACAAGGATGTCAGCAACAATAGGAATTTCGGTAGCAGCCAAACCAGGTGAAGAAATAGATGACAGGATGATGTAGTCAGTTGGCATGGCAAATAAGCTGTGTACTCTAGGTCAGTTTATACCCTCACATTTAGGGCTTGTTCACACCAAGTGTGGAACAAATGCAGAACAGTTACAGAACGCATCAAAACTGCATCCAATATATTGCAATGGTATTTTGGGCTCTAGTTCACACCACAGCATTCAGTTCCAGAGCATGTGGAAAAACTGCAGCATGGCCTATTTTTTCTGCTCTGGAATGCACCAAAACACATGTAAACACATCAAAAATGCATGCAAACGCCCTGGATCGCATTGAAAGCCCATTTTATGTTCAAAAAAGAAAAACAAATTTGGTCCAGATTTGGTGTGAACAAGCCCTTATTATTCAGCTTGGATAAAGACTGATGTTCAATGGCAGAATCTGGCGGTGGCAGTACCTGAAAGGAGATCAGTACTGCAGCAAGAGTTGCATTTTTATTGTTAGAGTTGCTGGGGGTAAGAAAGTGGGGCTGGGATTCCAATGCAAAATTTGAATCTTTGATCAGCATTTAAACAGAGTCCCGGCAGCAAAAGTCGCAGGGAGTCTGTTTAAACAGCCCCGATGCTGGCGACGTACACTGTACGTCGTCAGTCACGAAGGGGTTAAGGCTCCATTCATACAGAGCGGTTTTCCGCATGTATTCGGCTGTACGAATACGCGCAGAACCACTCTAAGAATAAAAAAACAATGCATTGTTCAGACTTTTGCGGCGGTCGTGACGTATATAACCGCAAAATAGTACAAGCACGATTTTATGGCAGATTCCGCACGTTCTGGCTATAGTATGTTCAAGTTTGCGTGGTTTCGTTCCGCGTGGTTTTCTGTGCAAAAAAACCACATGGAAAACTCTACCGCTATATGTGAATGAAGCCTAAAAGTGTACCTAATCCCAAACTTTTTTAGCCAAATATGGTGATGAACATGTTTCCTGTCACAAAACGTAATGCTCTTGTTGTATGTAGATTAAATCATATCTGTTGATTCTTCCAGCGAGGTGCATCCACAGTCACTTCTATTCTTAAGGTGGTCATACAGCAGTAGAATTTTATTTGGATAAGTTAGTTTTTTCATGGGTTTTTTGCTTTGTTTTTGGAATGTTAGATTGTCTAATAGGTAATGGGGTCAAATTGTTTTTGACTGCGGTGATCAAAAAAAAGAAAAAAAAAAAAGGGAGCAGGATAAGGTATTTTTCTATTAATTTCCAAAATTGAAGGTTAATATGAAACAAAATTTCGAAAGACAACTCATTTGTCAAGTCTCTAAAACATTATCAAGTGTTCTGCAGAGATTTTTCATAGTAACATTCATAGGTGAAAAAAACATAGTATGAGTAGCATTAGCATAACCATGCTTACTCAGTTCAGTTGCATGCTTCTTATGCAGTTAAAGCAGCTGTGGCAACACAAGGTACCCGCGCACGTTCTGCTGTAGTCACCACAGTAACACTGTAAAAGGTTCAGCTGCCACTTGAGCGCATTCATCCAAAAAAAAGTTATTTTTATAAAACGGAAAGAAAAAAATATTATGATTCTATTTAAACAAAAGCTGGCCATACACTTGCAGATTTCTTTCATTCAGCCTGCAGGCTGAACAAAAGAGATCATACAGATTCCTCCATCCATGCTAAAGGTTGTGGGATCTCCAGTTATCGTATTCCAACAGCCAGCGCCCTCACTGTCAGAACACCATCACTGTCAGAATAAATTGCAGCCGATGGCTGCAGTCACTGTTCGGCCAAAAATTTTATGCCCGACTTCTCTGGTGGTGCCAGCAGGGCCACACACAGCTTGAACTGTGGCTGATCGGCAAGAATTGGTCTATATTCAAGCAGAGTTTGGCCAGCTTTACAGTGCTCCACAAAACAAAACAAAACATTCTTGTGTGGGAGTTCATTCTACTTACAGTTCCATATCAGTCTGCACTGGCACCAGTAGTTTCTAATAATGATCTTCATTCACTATCTTTACAATGTGATAAGATGGAAAATAAAGAGAAGGTAATGTCAGAGCCCACTGAAGAAGTGATAAAGCAAAGCCTGAGGCAAAAATCACAACTCCATCACACGCCTCTGCCTTACACAAAGACATCACATCTTCTCCATATTTCCTGTAAAAGAAGATCACTTCACCAGTGTGTTTAATAGCTGTAGAATAACCCGCTGTATATCCATCAAATACCATACAGATTGCCATGCAAATTAAAGGTTACTGAAACATGATGATTTTCTCAGGCTCACTTTAATAAATCATTCACAAGGCCTCAGAATGCACAGACAGACAGAAAACATGTCAGGTCATTTAATAAATGGGTTGCCCATAGCAACCAAATGTTTCATTTGATGTACCAGCCTGAACTTGAAATAAAACAGATACACTATATTGCCAAAAGTATTGGGACACCCCTCCAAATCATTGTATTCAGGTGTTCCAATCACCTCCATGGCCACTGGTGTATAAAATCAAGCACCAAGGAATGCAGACGCTTCTACAAACACTTGTGAAAGAACGGGTCGCTCTCAGGTGCTCAATGAATTCATGTGTGGTACTGTGATAGGTTGCCACCTGTGTAATAAATCCATCCATGAAATGTCCTTGCTGCTAAATATTCCACGGTCAACTGTTAGTGGTATTATAACAAAGTGGAAGCAAATGGGAATAACAGCAACTCAGCCACGAAGTGGTAGGTCACGTAAAATGACAGAGTGAGGTCATCGAATGCTGAAGCGCACAGTATGTAGAAGTCGCCAACTGTATGCAGAGTCAATAGCTACAGACCTCCAAACTTCGTGTGGCCTTCAGATTGGCACAACAACAGTGCATAGATAGCTTCATGGAATGGGTTTCCATGGCCAGTAGCTGCATCCAAGCCTTACATCACCAAGTGCAATGCAAAGCGTCGGATGCCGTGGTGTAAAGCACGCCTCCACTGGACTCTAGAGAAGTGGAGACGTGTTCTCTGGAGTGACGAATCACGCTTCTCTGTCTGGCAATCCGATGGAAGTGTCTGGGTTTGGCAGTTGCCAGGAGAACAGTACTTGTCTGACTGCATTGTGCCAAGTGTAAAGTTTGGTGGAGGGGGGATTATGGTGTGGGGTTGTTCTTCAGGGGTTGTACTTGGCCCTTTAGTTCCAGTGAAGGGAACTCTTAAGGCATCAGCATACCAAGACATTTTGGAAAATATCATGCTCCCAACTTTGTGGCAACAGTTTGGGGATGGCCCCTTCCTGTTCCAACATGACTGTGCATCAGTGCATATAAGAAAGGTCCATAAAGACATGGATGAGTGAGTTTGGGATGGAGGAACTTCACTGGCCTGCACAGAGCCCTGACCTCAACCCGATAGAACACCTTTGGGATGAATTAGAGTGGAGACTGCGAGCCAGGCCTTCTCGTCCAACATCAGTACCTGACCTCACAAATACGCTTCTGGAAGAATGGTCAAACATTCCCACAGACCCCCTCCAAAACCTTGTGGACAGCCTTCCCAGAAGAGTTGAAGCTGTTATAGCTGCAAAGGGTGGGCCAATTCAATATTGAACCCTACGGACTAAGGCTGGGATGCCATTAAAGTTCATGTGCGGGTAAAGGCAGGCGTCCCAATACTTTTGGCAATATAGTGTATAACTGGATGCTATGGACAACAGGAATACTTTGTTTTCATCCAAACTCCTCTCTCATACACAAGTCTCTCACAGCAGGGAATGAGTTCTATCAGTTACCTACTATAAAGATATGAGCTGTTAGAAGACGATGTATAGAGGTCAACAGATAAAAATGTATGATTTATCTGTATTATTGAGCCAAAATCAGCCATATGTTGGGCCAGTAAACCTAGCTTGGTATTTAGTGGGTATAGAAAAGAATCACCCCCTTTAAAATATTCACATTTTGTTGTTTTGAAGCCTGAAATGAAGACAGACACAGTTTTTGTTTTATCCAGCTGTATTTACTGTTAGTGCAACTTATAACATACAAGTGAAAGATATAACAACAACAACATGCCAGAAAAAAATAAAATTAATTTCAGGCTGCAAAGCAACAAAATGTGATTATTTTAAAGGGGGGGGGGGGGATTCTTTTCTATACCCACTGAAAATGATATACACATACAAGCACATACATGCAAGCGCACACATACAGTACATACATTTAAAAGAAAATACTAGTTCACTTTCCGTGTGTGGCTACAACAGTTTGAGTTTTTGACCCAGGGTAAACAAGTAATAAATTGAACTTAAATGAAGCAAAAACTCCAAAAGTTTCCAAGCAACTAGCTTTTTTCCTATTCCAACAGGAAATTTCAGAAATAGCAATGTACATATTACCTCATGGCAGGTTCCTTTAAATAAAATAAAAAAAATGCCCTTTTAATCTAATTATGGATCTTGATAGGAGAAAACCTAAACAAGTGTAATCCATTAAGTTTGTATCTACCAGCAAGTATGTAGCGCTAGGGTCTGCCTGACTGGATACAAATTGATTAGGTAGGTTGTCATATTACTGAGGATTTGGATCAACATTTGGTAATTGGGGACATAGTGTTCAGTTTAGGCTTTTTTCCCCCCTCATATCTCTATAGGTTGAACTCAATGGACATGTGTCTTTTTTCAACCTGACTAACCATGTAACTATGTATGTTCAGACTGTAATGTGTGTGGTGAACCCAAGGGCACCATACTTGTTACAATCCGAGTATACAATCTTTGTACAATCAACTTTAGATTTACCAAAACTATGTACAGTAATCTCCCCATATCAGTCATTCAAGCAACCTCCCAAAAAATTGAGGACTTAATATGTCCTCGATTTTTTTTTTTGCTGGTGGCTTGATGTACACTAAAAAATTTTGTTCAAAACTAAAAATGTATTTAGTTGCTATGGACATTCTTTGTTTACATCTTGCTGCCGGCCAGCAGCTAGATTTTGCAGTCAGCAGCAGAATGTCAACAATGGGGAGCAATAGCCTGCTATTGGCTTTTTTAAATTGAAATAGCAGGCTGGCAGCCACTGAGCAGAGGAGGGACTGAGAGAGAACTTTCTCTCTCAAGTCTGCTCCTCTGCTCAGTAGGCAGGGTTTCAATAGCCAGCCTGCTATTGGCCATTTAAAATTGCAAAAGCTAATAGCAGGCTGGCTATTGCACACGCCCACTAAGCAGAGGAGGACCTGAGAGAGAACTTTTTCTCTCCGGTCCTCTGCTCAGCGTGTGGGGTTTCAATAGCCAGCCTGCTATTACAATTTGAAATAGCCAATGGCAGGCTGGCTATTGAAACCCCACCCACTGGGGCTGGGGGGGCGTTGCTTGAGAGCTACTATTAACGCTCAAGCAACCAGAAACTACAGTTATCTGGCACCTACCGATCCCTGTGGCTGCTGGATAACGGAGTTTACTGTAATATGTGATCCTACCTAATCCATTTAATCAATCTGCATCCAAATCAGACAGGCCCTTGCACTCTATAGTTTTTAGTAGATCTAAAAAGGAGCTAATATAATCAGATTGTAATGTATGTAGTAAGCTTGAGGCCTTGGTCTTCAGTGTGAAAATTTAAAAGGTTAGAGGACAACTCTCTTTTGTTGTATTATATAGTAGTTTTGGGGTTTTTTAAGTGCGACCTGCAAGTCACTGTATTATGACATCATTATATAAGGATAATGTAGGCTCATTTCACACAGCTGGCATACCAAGATAAAGATATGTTAAGTGACAAAAAAAGTGACAGTTAATTTCATTTGAATCCAATTAGATTTTAAAATGACAGTTACATAACCAAAATAAAAGATACTTCTTAGTCTTGTGTTAAAGATTTGTGAATCAAGGCTAATGTATTGCATTTATACAAGGTAGACAGAACTGTGCAGCCACAAAAATGTGTGTCCAAAAAGGAGCAAATCATTCAAATCCTGCATTGAGGAAGTGGAGTCCTGAGTAGGAGAGTCAGTATGAATGAATATCTGTGTATTCAGCATACTGACACATGTAAGCCACATTCCGCATGAAGCAGAGATGACACATTCCAGTGATTAAAAGGTATTGGGGAAAATGGATTATTCTGCTAAATGAACGACATTAAGCTGTATACAGTATTGAGATGTGTTTCATTACATATTAAACATTGTGCAAGAATATCATGAATATAACAGCAACGTTCTACACACCGAGATAGAAACACAGGGAAGTCTGGACTTGGCTCTGTTGAGATAACATTAAAATAAACAGCAATTTAATAGGACAGTATTACCTAGTAACCAAAGTACTGTCTACTATGTCAGATATCTTCCATTAATTATAGTGTATGATATAGATATACACTGAGTGGCCAGATTATTATGTCCATCTGACGTTTGTAGGCAAATTAGCTATAAATTTGCGCTGAAGTTGCTAGAGGGCCAGACCATTACAAATAGGGAAGCAGATTGTTTACCACGACAGTAGAAGTGATTTTTTTCTGAAGATATGGGTAAACAACGCGATTTAACAGCCTTTGAACGTGGGATGATTGTAGGCACTCGGAGCCATGGAGCGAGTATCAGCAAAACAGCAGAATTTGTTAAATGTTCAGAAGCAGCTGTTGTTAAAGTGTTTAAAGACTGGACTGTCAGCCGAAAATCTGGGTCTGAACGTGCGAATTGTGGCCGTCAGCGACTAGTCAATTTTAGGGCAGAACGGTGACTGGCAAGACTGGTACAAGACAACAGAAGCGCAACAGTGCAGTGTCAGATTCCTCGCATCACCTTTCAACATCTCGTGGAGTCACCAGGCGGCCCAATGAAGTCATCTCCACAAAGTACTGATGGGGTGGTCATAATAATCTGGCCACTCAGTGTATAAACATTGAGAACATGCTACCAATGGGATTCCAATTTTATTTGCAAAATAAAAATGATAAAATACTTTAAACACCGTTTATCATTTTATTATCAAAATATGGATTCTGTTTTATCCCACAATCAAGCTCATATTAAAATCCAGCTTTGAAAAGACACTTCATTTAGAACTAGCTGTTTAATAAAACCCCATAACAAAACCGGTTACATAATGTTCCTTCAGCTGCTTGATGTCACTTTTCAAGTGGTATTTTGGCATTGCAGCTCACTCCACTTTTGTTATTTTCTCCAACAATGTCAAAAACAACTGTAACTACTCCACCCAAAGAAAAGACAAATCCAACACTTTTTAAAGAACTCGGCACAGCAATAGGCTCGTAAATGGGCAGAGAAATAGCCTCTTAATTACAAAACAAAACAAAAAAAGAGAACCTGTTACCATAGAAATATGGATTAGCTAACCCTGACTTATTTTTCAAGGTGCATGTGCCAGGGCTGTCATTCTCATCTTTCCTTAATGACTTGATTGATCACTGACCTAGAACAAGTATGTGCATACGGTGCTTTAAATACATAGATCTTCTCAAGGTTAGTGGCCTGCAAACCAAGGATATGGATGACAGTCCTGGAACTTGTCCCATCAAACTTAGACCCAGCAAAGGAAGCTTCAATATTTCTATCACAACAGGTTCCATTTAAAGCACCTCTGTAAAACGTGCACTGTGGATGACGGTGACAGTTGGCCGTATTATTTGTACAACTCATGGGATGATTATCCTGGTGAACAGGTCAACTACCAAAAGGGTTCAACCATTCACCTAGACCAGGTGTGCGCAACACCGGCCCTCCAGCTATCTAGCTATCCATCCCTTTATCTACAAACCACATGCCTCTGCCTTTGGGAGTCATGCCTGTAACCGTCAGTCTTGCAATGCTTCATGGGGCCTGTAGTTCCACAACAGCTGGAGGGCCAGAGATCCCTACCCATGCCCTAGACAGATGACAACCAGACCAAACCACAAAGACAGCAGGAGTGGCATAACTCCAAAGCACAAGTTACAGAGTAAGTGTTCTGGTGTTGTGAGTCGCCAAAATCATGGTGTCCAAACATTTTAAATACAGAATATATGGAAAGACACCATACAGCTTTAATATAGCAAAAAGATCTAGTAACAATAAAAGCAAATATTGTACGCAAGTATCAGGCATGTTGGTAAATGGCTCATAAAAACATCCAGTCAATCTGTCGGTAAGAACCGTCTGCAATATCCTGCTGCCAGTAATCTAATTCATACTTTCAGACTCTAGAAGCCATTTCTCAAGGCATATTTAAAGTGTTATTTGCCCCATAAGAGCAAAGCAACAGGTTTGCGTTACTCCTCACATCCTGTCAGCATATACTTACTTTCCTTCACCTCCCAACACACACAGACATACATATACCGCACATACATATACCGCACATTAACTTTTTTGTTGCCCATCATGCTTTTCCTCTAGCATCAATAGTTTGAGTCACTGACCCTGGAACAAGTACTCTGAAAAGAGACTCATTCATTCTGGATTAGTGACTCAACAGCTTTAAAACAAACATGTCGGTGTAATAGCTAGGAAACTTACATTGTCAGAAGGAAAATCAGTAAGGATCAGTAATGCACACGACTGTATGGCCACCTGCATCTTAGCAACAAAGGGCACTAGGTGGCTGGAGCCACCAGCATCTTAGCAACAAAGGGCAGCCACCTGCATCCTAGCAACAAAAGGACACTAGATGGCTGGAGCCACCTGCATCCTAGCAACAAAGCACACTAGATGGCTGGAGCCACCTGCATCCTAGCAACAAAGGACACTAGATGGCTGGAGCCACCTGTATCCTAACAACAAAGGACACTAGATGGCTGGAGCCACCTGCATCCTAGCAACAAAGGACACTAGATGGCTGGAGCCACCTGCATCCTAGCAACAAAGGACACTAGATGGCTGGAGCCACCTGTATCCTAACAACAAAGGACACTAGATGGCTGGAGCCACCTGCATCCTAGCAACAAAGGACACTAGATGGCTGGAGCCACCTGCATCCTAGCAACAAAGGACACTAGATGGCTGGAGCCACCTGTATCCTAACAACAAAGGACACTAGAAGGCTGGAGGCACCTGCATCCTAGCAACAAAGGACACTAGATGGCTGGAGCCACTTGCATCCTAGCAACAAAGGACACTAGATGGCTGGAGGCACCTGCATCCTAGCAACAGAGGACACTAGGTGGCTTGAATTACCTGTATCCTAGCAACAAAAAGGAAACTAGGTGACTGGAGAGGCCTGTATCCTAGCAACAAAAAGGTCACTACTTAAGCTGCCTGCATCCTCGCAACAAAGAACACTAGGTGGTTTGACCTGCCTACATCCTACCAAGAAAGGACGATAGGCAGCTGAGGCACTGTATGAGAAATCTCTAATAATAAACTGGACTTGCTGAAGTGTATTTATGAAGATCATTCACACATGAGTATTTAGCAAAACATGCACCTTAATCTGTAGCTCTGACATTCAAAAAAAATACATTCAAATAATTGGCCTGTGAAGTAGCCTCAATTATTTACTTGCTGATACATATCGCCCCAACGGAAAACACTTATTCCCCTCGCTACATGAATATGACAGAATAGCATCTGTGTAGCATTTGGCTAATCATCATTATGCATTCACATTATTTAAACTGGTTTCCAGAAATTGCAGATATACAAAAACACTGTTGCCAGCAAGACTATCTGTATTAAATGTTTCCTGGCAAATTATTAGCACAAGCCGAGGGAACACAAAAATAATTTTGGAACGAAGACCGACAAGCAGCTAGAAAAGCATTGGCAAATACAGACTTGCACCAAACCAACCTGTCAACAGACCCATAAAAACTGCAATGAAATGGAGAAAGGAAAAATCCTAAAAGGTGCATCAATATAGTCTATACGTGGTGGAGTACATCTGTCCTCCAAAGAAATGTAGCATTAAGATGGATGGATGGATAGGACAGGCATTTGTGGTTCAAATCCACAGGGAATCAGTGAACAGATCCCCTACTGAATTGGAGCTGAATGGGATGGATGCCACTTTTGTGGAATTCAGGGCTAGTTCACACCAGCCACAGTGCTTTCCGGCCCAATAGGGGCTGGAATGCACTGGATCGCATTGGCTCACTTTGTTGTGGGGCGGGAGGGGACGTGGCGATGCATTTTACTCAATGGCACCGTAGCCATGCCCTCCGGCCGCAATGCGATCGGCCGCACGTGAATGCGTGGCACATCAATGCCTGCGGTCCGGTCAGAAAAAAAGCTGAAAGCAGGCAGTGATGTGCCACGCGTTCCCGTGCGGCCGATCGCATCGCAGGCAAGCCTGAACGCAGGAAGCCGGCCAGGATGCGCTCCAGCAGTGAATAGAGCTTGGTTGTGGTGCCATTCACTTCAATGCACCGCCACGCCCCCTCCCACAACAAAGTGAGCCGGCCACAATGCGTTCCAGTGCGTTCCAGCCACAATCGGGCCGGAACGCACTGAAGATGGTGTAAACTTGCCCGTAGTGAAGATGGTGTGAACTCCATCCACGGAGTCTCTGTACGCGTACAAACATGAGTAATTACATGCCAAAGAACGCATTTTTTTTATGCTAAATATTTCGGCCACCCTCTGCCAGAAAGATCCAGTGTACGTAGGAGTATTTTATTAGGAACCCTTAGGGCTGGATCACACCAGCTCCGGTGCGTTCCAGCACGATTCACTGCTGGAAGGCACTGGAGCTCATCCCGGCCGGCTTCCTGCCTTCAGGTACGGGAGAAGGCATGGCGGTGCGTTGAAGTCAATGGCACCGAAACCACACCACACACCTCGCTCTGCAGTGCGATCACCCGCACCAGAACGCATAGCTGCATGCACTATTTTTTCAGATCGCACTGAACCAGAATGCAGGCGCTGATGTGCAACGCATTCTGGTGCAGGCAATCGCACCGCAGGCAAGCCTGAACGCAGGAAGCCGACCAGGATGCGCTCCAGCAGTGAATAGAGCTTGTTCACACCATGTCAAGACCAGAACCAGGCAAAAAAAATACTGCTTGTCTCATTTTTTCTGGTCTGGAATGTAGAGCTGCAGCTAACGATTATTTTCAAAATCGATTAGTTAGCCGATTATTAGGTTCGATTAATCGGTTAATCGGATAAACAATAAAATAAAGTTTAAAAAAAGGCTCCAGTGATGGGACTACTAGTTTGTATTGAGGTTGTAGTCCATCACAGGAGCAAGCTTGGAGCGGTGGAAGTAAAAAAGAAAGAGATAGTGTGGTGTGCAATATAGTGAAATGGAAAGTGTAAAATTATACAGCAATGAATACAGAATACCACCAGCTATAGAGGAATACAACAAATCCCAGCAATAGTACATAATAGCTGGAGGCATTCTGCATTGCGCTGTATAATGTACTATTGCTGGTGGTATTCAGCATTGCTCCACTGTATAATGTATTATTGCTGGGATTTGTAGTCCTCTATACAGCGTACAGTGTATAATGTATTGCTGGGATTTGTATTCCTATGTATAATATACAGCACAATGTACCATCAGCTATAGAGGAATACAAATCCCAGCAATACATTATAGAGTACCATGTGTGGGAAAGTGCATGCTTAGCTGAGCAGTCTTCCAGCAACTTGCTTCTGAGATCGGGCCTGTCTATCGGCGGCTGTCATCACCCCACACCTGCTCCTCCTTACTACATCTCCCCGCGTCCCTGTGCCGATCGTGGATGTGGGTGGGCGGTGAGTGTGCGGCGTGTGGAGCATGGATGCGGGCGGGTCTGGCAGCGGCGAGCGTGAGGTGGGGAGGAGGTACGGCGCACAGCGTGTGGAGCTGTGAACAGGGCCAACTGATCGGAAGCCGATTAATCGATTATTGAAAAAGTTGACAACTTTTTCAATAATCGATTAT
>NW_017306626.1:522469-522755 GCF_000935625.1 Nanorana parkeri | reverse complement strand
TAGAGCTGCAGCTAACGATTATTTTCAAAATCGATTAGTTAGCCGATTATTAGGTTCGATTAATCGGTTAATCGGATAAACAATAAAATAAAGTTTAAAAAAAGGCTCCAGTGATGGGACTACTAGTTTGTATTGAGGTTGTAGTCCATCACAGGAGCAAGCTTGGAGCGGTGGAAGTAAAAAAGAAAGAGATAGTGTGGTGTGCAATATAGTGAAATGGAAAGTGTAAAATTATACAGCAATGAATACAGAATACCACCAGCTATAGAGGAATACAAAAAATCCC
>NW_017306626.1:491523-522071 GCF_000935625.1 Nanorana parkeri | reverse complement strand
GTCTGGCAGCGGCGAGCGTGAGGTGGGGAGGAGGTACGGCGCACAGCGTGTGGAGCTGTGAACAGGGCCAACTGATCGGAAGCAGATTAATCGATTATTGAAAAAGTTGACAACTTTTTCAATAATCGATTATAATCGATTATGTCGATTAGTTGTTGCAGCCCTACTGGAATGCACTGGAACGCATGCAAACACATCAAACCTGCATACAAACACACTAGGCCAGAACCTGAAAGCCCATTTTAAGCTTAAAAAAAAAAAAACTGCTCCAGAACGCGGGAAAAAAAGAAAAACAAAAGTCTATTCCAGTTGAACTTTTTTTGTCAAAAGTAAAAATACGTTCTGTAATTCAATTTAATTAAATTATTTGTCCCCGTGGGGGGGGTGGAATGTGTTGGAATGGTATTGTGTTATGTCTGGAATGCTTTTTCTGTTTTTGATTGTATGTTGTTGTTTATGTAATTTGTTTAAATGTTGATTAATAAAAAATATTTGATTAAAAAAAAAAAAAACAATCACTGCATCCTCTGAGGACTTCGTTATGTGTACACTGTGGCTTGCTTTAGCTGCATTAGAGACACATTATGCCTTGCTATGTAAGAATTCAGGCATTCTCTCCGCCATGCAGCAGTCTGGAAAAGTGCGTACAATGTATCTTTTGCAGGTGTCCATTTATAAATGCCTGAAGCATCAACCCAACACTAGACCTCCCGGCTGACCTAGGGCTAAATGTCTCACTTTCAAAATGGTTCTTCCACTTAAATGAGAGAAAGCCTGCTTGGATTAAGTTTCAAAGGAGGCATCTGCAACACGAAGCATTGAAACCACATTTTACTCAGACCAAGGTACAAGTCTGTACTCACAAAAGTACCACACAACTCGTCATTTACAATGTATACAACTGAGGTGAAGGAAACATGACAAATACACATGGAATTGTTGTATATTATATACAATTTGTTAAATTAATATACAGTATCTACAAGCTAACTAAATTTTCAAAGGAGAGTTCCCGACCCTGTTTTCAGCGCTGACTAGCTGCACCATGTGAGCACCAGTTTTCTGCATGTTGTATTTATGTATTTTATTTCAGCTTTTAAAGCAGTTGTGAAGTCACAACATACACTATGCTCTTATAACATCAACAGTGTACTAGGAATACATACTGGAGTTGTTTGATAATGCAATCAAAGCTTACTTGAAAAAATCCCTTTTATGTAGTTGATCACTGCCTTTTATCTGCCCATCACGTTGTACAACATCCTGGATTCCCAGTGTGCTTTGCTTCTCTTTCCCTGCTGCTTGATATGATGCAATCTCCATTTCTCAAGACTACCTATCCCATCATGCATTGCTTCCAGCAAGCAATGATATTGTTACATTGTTCAGACACTGAGTTGTAGTTCAAAAGGCAGGCACTGTGAGTTGTGACATAAGTGCATATTCACAGGACTGAGTGAAATTGTGTCAGCGCATTGAGGAAGTATATCCTATGGGCACTTATTCATGTTTACAAATGTCTAGATCAGAGATAGGCAAACACCAGCCCTCCAGCTGTGGTGAAACTATAACTCCCATCATGCATCTGCCTCTGTTGGCCCTGCCTGTCACAGTCTTGCCATGCCTAATGGGATTTGTACTTTCAGCACAGCTGGAGGACCAGAGTTTGCCCACCCCTGATTCTAGATCAATTGGTTATTAGGAGTCAGATAGAAAATTGACCATGGAAACCCTATAAGTTGATATTTATTTTAGGGCTGCGGAAATTAACGATCAATCCCTCGATTGCGGCCATATTGAGTGGGGCACATAAGATTAATAACGTGCTGAATTAGTGTGATCCTATTTCATTTTATTACTTTATTGCTGTGCTGTATGTGTATAGGCCAATGTAGTTGGATGTGTATGTGCGTTATAATTAATCGAAATTAATCAATTAAAAAAATTTCGATTAATCGAACAGGAAATTTTTAATCATTACCAGTCCTAATTTATTTTAAAAAAAGGAGACTTAAAAAATTATCTAAACTGAAAACCATAAAAGTAAAAGACTGCAGCTAACCAGTGCTTAGATGTCGGGGCTTATGTTTTCTTTTTTTAGTTTTTTTTTTTTACTCGGTGATCCTTCAAATAACACACTTCCAGTCTCTGGGTGGCTACACTTTCTTCTGTACCACATGTAAGGAGGAACCCATGGCTGCCACCCAAGCTATACTTTAAACATGTCCGCCTTTGATCATCTCCGTTACATAGGGAATGGCGGGATTAGTAATCAACATAAGAACAGGGCTGGACAAATCTCAGAAGCCAGGTAGCCAATGCTCCTTAAAAATGACAGCAGGTGCCTAACTTTGGAGGTTTTCTCTGGTTGTTGGAGCTGGTTCCTGGATGCACAGACTGACTCCTGAATTCTATTATAATTTGTCTACCCTGTAGAAGAAATATTGGATTGTTTCACTTTCAATTTAGTTCACAGGAAGTGACAGGGATGCTGCATTTCTGGAAAGATCAACAGGTGATATTCTGTACTTGCTGAAAAAATGTTCTTAGCCTGAAAAATGAAAACTGGTGCCGCCACCACATCTAAGGACTGGTACTCTGCCACAGATTACATTTTTGTTCTTGGGTTTAGTAATCCATTAAAGGAGAACTATGGAGAGATTCGTCACTCCAGAGAACACGTTTCCACTTCTCTAGAGTCCAGTGGTGGCGTGCTGTACACCACTGCATCCGACGCTTTGCATGGCACTTGGTGATGTAAGGCTTGGATGCAGCTGCTGGGCCTTGGATACCCATCCCATGAAGCTCTCTGCGCACTGTTGTTGTGCCAATCTGAAGGCCAGATGAAGTTTGGAGGTCTGTAGCTATTGATTCTGCTCCGATGCCTAGCCCGATACTTGAGCTTCCAGTATCAGGAAGCCGGGCAATGCGTCATTACACTGCGCCGGGCTTCCCGATTGGCCAGAAAGCCGGCTCCATGCTTCCTCGTCACCTGATCAGGAAGCCAGGTGGCGAGTCATTACACGCCGCCTGGCTTCCTTAATGGGACTTTCGGTATCAGTATCAGCGAGTACCAAAAAAAATAAAAAATATCGGTACTTGTACTCGATACCGAAAAAGCGGTATCGGTGCATCCATACATATAAGCATTAGCCGGCCCATTGTTCTGTGCTGAGCGCATGATCACTAGCTCGCTCCAAGGACGGTGACTAATCTGATGCCGACAGTTTACATTCTGGAATTCTTACATTTCCTTCAAACCCACTGCATTCCATCACTTTTTTTTTTTTTTGCAAGCTTTATGTGAAGCAGCATGTCCTGAGTGAACATTCCTCACTGTAATGACTTGCAATGCTTTGCCTTAGCACGCGCATAACACCATGGTGTTACCTGCCCCAATTCATTTTAAGTTCCCGTTTCATTACCATCCATTAAAAAAGTGATGGTAACGCAACGCAATGGATCCAGTATGAATGGGACCTGAAGAGCTGCTGGAAGTTGGCAGCTAGGGGTTAATAGTTATTGAACAATGTATTCCTTTACCAAATAGTAAACATGATAGGATGGGAATGCAGTAGCAGTTGTTTTATTAAGACAGAAATCTTGACCAAGCAGGCAAATTCATGGTGGGGACAGGGTTCGGTGGGCTGAAAAAAAAAACATGTACCATGTCACGTACCATGGTGCCTCATGGTTTGGTGGGCACGGTGGGTGATCTAAAGGGCATGGTTTATTTTGACACGTTTTTACACATCATCTGTCATTATCTTCCTTTGCGTCTCTCTGCATCTGGTCACATGACATCTCAGAGCTGTGAGAGGCATGGATCATAGGTGTGAATGGAGAGCTATGCGTCACTGACTGCATATCCTGGCCTTATGGAGGGGTGAATGAATGGTGAAGTATCTCCACTCATGGCCACCAATTATTTATATATATATATATATATACATACACAGTGGGTGGGACCGAGCTCCTAAAATCTGGACGGAATCATGAGGACAGAGACAAGTGGACACTAAGAACAAAGCTTTGTGTTCGTATATAGAATTTGTGCTACGCTTCTGTGGTAATGGGGGGCGGATACTTGAGGACCGCAGCATACTGCATGACTCTGATATACTGGATTGCATACTGGGTGACTGTTGCATAATGAATGGCATACTGGGTGACTGTGGTATACTTGATGACGGTTACATATTGGATGGCATACAGGGTGACTGTGGTTCACTGGATGACTGTTGCATTCTGGTTGGCATACTGGGTGACTATGGTATATCTGATGACTGTTACATATTGGATGGCATACTCTGTGACTGTGGCATACTGGATGACAAACATACCGGATGACTTTGGTACACTGCATGGCATAGTGGATAACTGTGACTGTGGCATACTGGATAATGGGGGAAACTGGATGATTGTGGCATGCTGAATGGCATACTTGGTGATTGTAGCATACTGGTTGACTGTCATACTGTGTGACTGTGGTTCACTGGGTGTCTAATATAATGAGCAACTGTGGCATACTGTATGGAATACTGGGTGACTCTGTCATACTGGGTGAGTTTGTCATACTAGGTAGCATACTGGAAGACTAATGTACTGGAAGACTGGTGCATACTGTATGACTCGACCACTGGGCAGCATACTGAGTGACTGGGGGATACTGGGTGGCGTACTGGGTTACTATATACTGAGCTACTGGGGCATACTGGGTGACTGGTATACTGGAAGATGAATATACTGAGTTACTGGGGCATACGGGGTGACTCTGCCATACTGCATGGTATACTGGGTGACTAATACACTGAGTTACTGATGGTATGCTCTATGACTCTGTTCTACTGGGTGACTCTGTTCTGCTGGGTGTCACACTGGGTGATTGTCATACAGGGTGTCCGGTGCCCCGAGCAATGTGGATAGGGTGGCACGTGTAGCACAGACAGCGGAACATAATGGAGCCGGCAAGGCCGCGGGCTTTGTGTTGGAGACGGCCGGACATTCGCAGCCTCCCTCACATATGCGTGAGGGGGTCATAAAGCACGGAGAGGAAGGAGACAGCACCTCCTCCTCCTGTTTAAAAGTTACACCCAACTCTCTCCTTCCTCCACCCTCTCCAGCCTGACATGTGAAGACCGACATAGGATGTGACATGTTCATAAACAAAGGGGAATTCTCTCAGTCATACACAATCCAGGTAGCGGAGCGATATATGACATGGCGCAGGATCAAAGGCGGCCAACATGAAAGCTGGGAATCCCTGACCACCTCCCGCCCCATTCCATACAATGCTCCGAGCCATTTAACTACACTCTCGTCTCATCCTGCTACGGTTTATATACTGCCAAGAATGGGAATAGTAATAATAATAAGAGTTCAGGGACCCTTTGATGTTGTCACATTAGAAAGCTTGACATCCACACACCTGGGAGTTAGCTGATTATTACCCAGCACATGGAGGACATAGAGATCTCCATCTATCTTTCCTTGTAGGACAGACAGATCCTTTCTGATGCTTATGGTCAATGCCGGGCTCCTCTTCCACCTCATGTACATGTCACCTAGTTATAAAAGTATACCCAGACTAATAAGACATGATTTATAATTGTCTGATCATCATAACAAAGCACTGACAGCACAGGTCCGATGACCCCCGCATGCCATGGTGACATGCCAGGTCCCCTGTGCCAGGCACACGTGAGCACTTTAATGCAGTAAGTCTACTTGATACAAAGAGGAATTATCTCCTGCCCTGTGTCATCTGATCGCTACAATGGAACAGTGAAGTGACAACAAGAAAAAGTGACTTACGTGCTTTGCAGGGATCGTTGTATTCAAAGGACTCGGCTTTATCCTCCTCGTAATACACAGGATCATCATCGAATTCAAGGCCATTGCACAAAGATAACTTTTCACATAAAGTCCAGCCAGTCAGAAGGAAGATGAGCCAGGAAAGCATTTTCATTGCACTTTGCTGAGAGGGATGATCTGCGGATGGGTGACAGGAGGAGACCGATCGCCTGCTAGGCGAATGGCTACTCCCAGTTAGAAGCCTTTGCCTTGGCTCATCAGGAGTGAACGGTGATCACCATGCATGGAGCAGAGAGAAAAATCGGAAAAGTTTTTTCCTCGGATCGCCTGTGGGATCGGCCACTGTGTCTTTAGTGATTAGAATGATGCTTGTCAGTTGGGATCATCACACTCCCATGTGAAGGCATTCACAGGATCGCCGTATAACTGAAGACAAGGCTCTGAGGCTCCTGCAGCTTGCTCATCAACTTACACGTTCTCCCACTCCACAGCCCGGCTGCCAGGAAGACCTGATCTGTACAACAGCACATCTGAGAAGCTAGGATCGGGGGTGGAAATATAATTTAAAAAAAAGAGAGAAAAATAAATGAATTGCACTAAACTTGACAGTGATGACATCAGAAGATGTGCACCAAGTGGCCCATTCACACTCCAATGCCTTTCTGTTAACTTGCAGGAACCACAATAATAAACAAACAAACGTTCCATGCACAGAGCAATCAGGGTCAGGGATCTCTTGATACAAGCACACACTCACCTAGACGTGGGCTTCTCCTGGTGTACACTCACTACCTTCATCCTTCAGAAAAGATCCATTGATTGATCAGTCCAAGAACTGGGCAGAGTCAGCAATAAAATATACAAAGTCAAGTGTGATAAATACAATGCAGGTCTTCCTAGATCATGTATCCTGGTGCGATTCCTCAATCACAGCAAGTGTCTGTGCTGCACAGCAGATCATGGCAACAACACAGCTAGTTATATCTAGGAGAAATGAAGATGTTGGGGCAAGTGAAAGGGTTGTGTCGGAGTCCGGGTGCAGGAGGACACAGAGCTGCGCAGGGGATCCCAAGTATTGAGTGGAGCTGGATTGATAATCCCGCTGTAGTAATTACATTTGAAAGTCGTAGCAAAGTAAGGTGAGATTTACAGAGCTCAGCCTTCTGCCCCTCCCCCTCTCCTCCCCATTCTGAGGGGAGGGGAGCTCGCTCAGACATCTCTCTAATCCCGTTAGGGTGTCACATTTGACACTAGTGTTTGCAAAAGCTTCAGTGCTCTTGTTCTGAATTGGGATTCCACTTAATTTCTTGTATTGTATGACCCCTAGGCATGCTTCATTTTATGGCTGCACTTTGCTTTATAGTCATGTGCTGTGTATAGATGCATTGTGTGAGCCACTGGGATGTATTGTGACTCTTGGCATGTGAGCCTTTGTCAACCAGGTGCCTTCTGGTTTCCCATGGATGCCTTCTGGTTTCCTCATGGGTGCCTTCTGGTTTCCTCATGGGTGCCTTCTGACTTCCTCACGTGTGCCTTCTGGTTTACCATGGTTGCCTTCTGGTTTCCTCATGGGTGCTTTCTGAATTCCTCATGGATGCCTTTGACTTCCTCATGGGTGCCTTATGGCTTCTTCATGAGGCGCCTTCTGGTTTGTTAAAGGATGCCTTTTGGTTTCCTCATGGATGCTTTCTGGATTCCTCATGTGTGCCTTCTTGTTTCCTCATGAGTGCTTTCTTGTTTCCTCATGGGTGCCTTCTGGTTTCCTCATGGGTGCATTGAAATTTTCACACAGCGTCAAGCCTTTCCATGTTGCCACCAGCACAATTTAAATGAAAGATACTAATCCAGGGAGGGTGGGATCCATTAAGAAAAGGACAGAAGTTCGCCTTCATCCAGGCTTGCTTCACCTCACATCCTCTGCCATACAGCTGCGGCTCCCAATGCAGTGGTAGGACTCTGATGTGATAGGGTCTTCTGATGTGAAGCAGGGCTTCTGATATGAAGGGGCACTCTGATGCGAAGAGGGGAAGCTCACTTTATGTGTTTTTAATCCATAACACATGCCCACCTCAGATAAGGGTCTGGTATGAATTTTATAGGGCTCCATGTTGTTTTTACATTTTTTAACATTTACATTTTTTTTTAGTCTGAGGTGCCTTGAGATTTTGCATACATTTAAAGGTTCCCATGAATCGAAAAAATTGAGAAACACTGGTGTGGGGTACATGATCTGCAGGTTACATTACAACACCTGTAAGACCCCTTTCACGCAGCCGGTCCGATCAGGCGGACCTGTTCGGATTCCCAATGCTAGTCTACGGGGAACCGTCTGTAAATGGACAAGCGTCGATTTATACCCGGTTACCACCACCTCCTGCCGGAGAAACAGACGAATCAGTGATCCGTTTAGCTGGACCGTATCAGGAGTAATCTTATGTAAACTGACACATGTCCATTTACATCAGATTCCTCATAGACCAACATGGGGTCCAGCAGTTTCCGTTTTTTCCTCCATCGCAAGGTGGAGGAAAATACTGTACAGTCACGGATGTCACAGCATTGACATCTGCTCCATACTGCTGTGATCAGGAGAGGATCTGTGCATGGATCCTCTCCTGATCAGCCCGTGTAATAGGGGCCTAAGAGTAAACTGATCCCATGACATGATTGTCTTCAGATCTGGCTAGTGGGCAGACTTGGACATGGCTATGGACAGATGCATACACATCTGGCCATACACGTATATATTAGCGATTGATCTAGGTACAGGCGACTGCAGGCAAGCCATTCCTCCTTTTAGATTGTAAGCTCTTACAAGCAGGCCCTTCTAAACCTCTAGCCTTGCATTGTACTGTAACTGTACTGTCTCCTCCTATTTTATAAAGCAATGTGTAGTATAAATCCTGTGTAATAATGATTCATTTTAAAATATAGAAATAAAGCAACAGATACGGTATTGATTGAAAAGACGATCTATCAAATTGATCTGTTGAAAAGGATCATTTAAAGCTAAACTCCAGGTACTAAAACTTTTATTCAAACATATTCCTCAATACCCACACAGTAGTGATGCACAGATACTTTTCGAGTACCAGTACAGATACTTGGCATTTTCATGAGAACAACCAGTGTTGCAGCGGTTGCAGCTGGGACCTGGCTCTGGCACTCCACCACTGTCCTGAAATCATTAGTCTGTATTGTTTTATAAAAACTGTCACATGACAATAAACAAAAATGTATCAGTACTCGTACTTGTAAGTACTCGGCAAGTACCAGTACTCGTACTCGCAAAACTGGTATCTGTGCGTCCCTTTATTTATATTTATAAAAACAAAAATCATACATTAAAACAGATGTACAAATCCCAGGAGCTCCGTGTGCTCCTTACAAATGACATTTGCCTCCTAACTTTTGCATTTTTCTCTAGTCTAGTCTTGGAGCTCAAAAGTATCGGTACTTGTACTCGTACTTGTACCGAGTACTGTACTTGGTATCTGTGCAACCCTACCACACAGGATATAAAACCCCTTTGTGTGCATCCCAGAGTTTTGATCTGATGGCCGACCGACTTCCCAGTATCAAAATCAATCGAAAGCTCTCTATGGATGAAACGGAGGGTCTGTGGTTTATGATTCTTATTCAATTAAATCATTTTAGTTCCATCAAATGATCAATTAAATGATCATATCGATACATGTGTGGTCAAGTGGGGGTGGGGGGTGACAAGTGGACAGAATAGAAGGGTCTGGCTCCTCTTATGTCCCCCCTAAAATAAACTAACAGGCACTTATTTCCTCTCTGCTCCATTGCAAACGTAGACACTTGGTGGACCAAAAGCAGGGGACAATAGCGTTTGGCTGTAAACATCCAAGCTGATCTGTTCGTTTTTAACCCAAGAACAATTTATTGAGGAGTTCCTGCCAGGGACACAAGGTACACATACATTTGTTTTCTTCTCCTGATCCTACTGAAGTCAAAAAATGAAGATAAAATCATGTACAGTCTACAGATTCCCTAACATGGGCACATATTCATTGTATGACCGCCTTTAGATTTATCAACAATTGCCTAAAGCTTATCTCTAGTAAAAAAATAATCCCCTTGCAGTGGGGCTACACCCCCTGGGTGTTAACTGCTCATTTTTGTCTAGGAGACTTTTGTATAGCACTTATCTAATGCAGGGCCCATAGCCCTACATTATACATAAGAACGACGAGGGCCAGTCCACAAGCTGGAGCAGAGAGGTAATCACCAACCACTGGGGGAGTGGGGATCAGGTAAGTGAAAGTTCTCTTCACCATACCCCTAGACATAAACAAGAAGTTAACCCTTGCAGTGTAGGGCTAGACCCAGGGCCGGATTTACTCTCTCTGCTGCCCCAAGGCAATGGAGAATGGCAACCAGATGGCGGAGGCGGCAGGGTTAGTTTTAGGACCTGCAGGCTGCATACAAGTGATCTCGGCGGCATTTGTAAACAAATGAGCATCTTCCCCGCTCTACATTTAGCCCTGCTTGCCCAAAGTAGTAAATGTAGAAAACAACTGCATGTCCTGGGCGTCGTGAGATTCCACACCCCTGCCGCCCCTCTGTTCCCTGCTGCCCCAAGGCCAGGCCTCGGGGGGCCTTGTGGGAGATCCGGCCCTGGCTAGACCCATTGTAAAGGTGCCCATACACTTTACAACCCTCGCAAGACTTTTGTCTCGCAAGACTTTTGAGGGGTGGGCTTCCGATGACTGCAATGCTAAACGGGCAGTGTGGGCGTGCGCACACCGGCCCGTTCGGCAGTTGTCTCTCGATCATGTTAAAAACCAGCCGCAAATCGTACTATTCTCGGCTGGTTTTCCAACATGCTCGAAATACAAAAGTCGTGCAACCGTACAGTAGGAACGGTTGCACACCTTTCATACACTGCACGATTCTCGTACGATCGCGGGATTTCCCGCGATTCCCGTACAAGAATCGTGCAGTGTATGGGCAAGTTAAGGGTAGTTATTTTTGAAACTCGTAGAAAGTCTTTAAGCTGACCATACACTTGCGGGCAGAAAGAAAGGGATCCAGCAGATTCCTCCATTCATTCTAAATAGCGTGGATGAATTAAACTTTCCTGCTGGGCGCCCATCACTGTCAAAACACCTAATGAGTGACTGCAGATGATTGACCGCAGTCACGATTTTCTACCCGGCTCCTTTGACATTAAGGAAAAAAAGTTGACTTTTGTCGAGCTGGTTGGAGCTTGAATTTCAGCCAAGTCAGCAGAACTCAGCTGAAATTCAAGCAGTGCATAACCATCTTTAGTGTGGGGGCCTACAAGGCTGATACAAAGTGACCCGGTTGTTTAGCAAGGCCCCTCACACAATACATTTGTTGAAAAATCTAAAGGGAATTTTACAGAGATTGTGCAATCAGGTTGTAACACATGTGGCCAGCTTTACTGCCATATACTGGCTATATAAGCTGTCAATCTGGCAGTGTTTCCCTTTAAGATGAAAGTATCTTCACTTCTTAAATTATTCACCATCTATAAAAATAAATGCTAGCTTGTTACATGTCTTCTTATAGTGCTTCGATCCAGTTCAAGTCTTGAGTGATAAATGACAATGAGAGCGTGGCATGCCTTTAATCTAAATATTTGCAATGATCACTTTGACAATCAGATCTGACCTTGCAGAGATAAAGGTGGAGGTTGAGCAATGATCTTGAATTGTGACATTATTAAAGGAGTACTGAGAACAAAAAGCATTGATTACAGCAGAGTCTGTCAATAACCCATTTTATCATTAACGTGGGATAAGAGGCCATTATTCATAAAACCAGTAATAGGACAAGCTGAAGTTTATGTAGTCCACCAAGCAGCCAAAGTGTAAAGCTGTGAAACGCATTTGAGGTTTCCAATTAACATTGATTAAATTTTCTAATCCACATCCCTAATCATTTAATTGTGATCAATTTTATAATGTGGCAATAATATGAAGCAATGGATGGGATTAGGTACCTAACATAAAGAATGGATATGTCTCTGCCTTTTCTATATATCGATAGGATTACTTGTTTAAACATTTTAGAATTTGTCATTTCCAGATAAAAAATATTGCCACTTAACAGCTTCTAATGGTGGAGTGTTGTGTTGTGAGTGTTGCGTGTCAAGCTGGGTAATGGTTGGGGAATGTCACCAGCACACCAAAATGATGATTACAGCAATTAACCACTTGAAGACCAGGGTGTTAAACCCCCTTCCTGGCCAGACCATTTTTCAGTATTCAGCGCTGCGGTGCTTTGACTGACGTTTATTCCGTCATGCAATGTTGTACAGAAACGAATTTTGTACCATTTTTTGGGGACAGACAGAGCTTTTTTTTTGGTGGTATTTAATCCCCACTGGGGTTTTTATTTTTTACTATATAACAAAAAAAGTACTCTAAATTTTGTAAAAAAAAACCTGTTTCTCTATGAAATGTTATGAAACATTTATTATCACCCCAATTTTTTGGTAAAATATAAAAGGCAGGGTCACGTTGGGTAAATAGACACCAAACATGTCCAGCTTTAAAATTGCACACGCCTGCAAAATCGCAGAAAAGGACCACACTCAGAATTGGCCATAGGCGACGCTTTAAAAGCTTTTACCGCTCATCAGTTTAGTGATATCAGTAATAAATTGCCCTAAAATGATTGCTCTCATTCCGAAGTTCGCGGTGATATGTAACATATGCGGCGCAATGGGCGGAATCGTCGTTTTTGCACGTTGACACACTGGACGCATGTTTGCGTGTGTGGGGATCGGGGGACTTTAAAAAAAAATTTGTGTTATTTTACTTTTTTTTTTTTTAGCTTCTTTATTTTTTTATGCTTACATTTTTTTTACACTAAGAAATCACCTATGTGATAGCCATTTCACATGGCAGGTCCTCTTTATGGAGACATCAGGGGTCTCTAAGACCCCTAATGTCACCTAGGGACCCCCGGAGAAGCTGAGGAAGCAGAGATCTGGCTAATATTACAGATCTAGAAGATCTACTGCATGCTTATCTTCCAGATTAGGTAAGAGCAATGGGAATGGTTGTTTAGTAACCACACAAGAGAATTTCCATTCTGCTCCAAGTGGCCAATAATTGGCCTTGGTAATATATCATTCAATTATCAACACAGCTATCACTAACGCTGGTCACACATTTGTACTAACCTGAGGGCTGAAGGAACAAAACGTAACCGATTCCTCCCTCCATGCTAAACAGCGTGGATGGATGAATCTCCTGTTGTTGCTATTGTATTATGGCAGCCAGTGTCTGCCACTGTCAGAATACATGAACAGTGACTGCAGCTGATTGGATGCAGTCACTGTTAGGAGGACAATTATCCTCCTTTCTCCTATCATTTTCAGGTTGAAGGATGTCGGGAGGGATGCTCCTGTCAGGGCCACCCACCGAGCTAATTTCGTATGGTTCTTTATGCCAACTAAAGTCGATGTTACTTGATTGTGCCAGTTTATGTCAGAAGACTTGATGTTAACCGATAATCCCAAGGTTTATTCACCACACTAATCATCTCTGGTGATTCGGAAAACTGTGAATTTGCTTGTGAAAACTGAGTACTGTAGTCATAATACAATGAGACCATAGAATGACAACCACTGCTGCCATAGTAGCCACTTTCTATTAATGGAAGCAGAAAATGAATGCCACAAGTCCCATGTCTTGGAATCTTGTCCATTAGCATTTAACACCATTGTGACATCTCATCCAAGTTACCATGTTGCATATAGAGATGGTAAACAGTATAACCGTACGAGTTTATTAGAAATAAAAAGTGAATGTAAAACCTCTGCAACTGTGTGCTAAAGGCTTGGTACGTGGTTGTGGTGTGATATTGCAATGCAATATCTATCTGTCAATATCTACTGCACTGCTTTTCACATGATGGTAAAAGTCATCCACACGGGTAAATGAGGCCTAAAGGTGCCCATACACTGCATGATTCTCGTACGAGAACCGTGGGAAATCCCGTCAGTCTTTATGAAAAATATTTTATAAAAAAATATTTTTTATTCTATTTTCATTTAAATACTTCCATAAGATACATTCAAAATACGGCTTTTATGAGTGGTGTCCTGATCCAAAATCTAATGTGACCTCCTTTCATCTTTCATCAACCATGCTTTTACAGTAATGACAAGGTAACAACGATTCTGCTTCACTTCAGTATTATGCTAACGTCTCTCAGCACAATATTATAGTGGAATTCTGCTCTGTTTGGGTAAAAAAAAAATCATAACTTCTATGAGCATTTATCTTATAAAAATCCTTCTGGTGGACAAAAACGAAACGTTCTCTCATCCCACGCAATGTTGTAGTTATTGTAGACCTACTGTATACATACATGCAGCACCATTATTCCTCTGATTTGACAGAAGTCTGATGTTTATTAAATATCTACATTTCTAGGCACCTATGAAATGAAGCATGGCCACTGTCAGTAGGACAGCAAGTGATGGAGATCTTGCCCAATGGGTACATAGACAGCAATAATAATCTGACAGACGTTCTAACCCGTCTACATTTTATCCAGCACAACGAAAACATTTTGGATGGAGTTTAATGTTCTCTTACACATGACCTGATAGATACCTGATCTGGCCAAATTGTTCCTCCAGTCAGCAATTGCTAAGGCAAGACAGTAATACCCTGATCACTGGTTATGGACTTAATTGTATGGTCTCTACATTTACGCCCATAACCAGGTGAAACTCATCAGAGAAGGAGGTCCCAAGCTGGGCTTTGTTCATGCTAAAGCTGGCCATACACCTGCAACAGATTTCTCCATCTACACTAAACTGTGTGGATGGAGGAATGTCCCATTGGGCCAAGCCTCAGTATCTTGCTAGTCGGCCCCGCTGGCTCTCAAAACACCTGAAAACACCTGCATCCAATCAGATTGTTCAGGTATTTTGACAGCCAGCGGGGCCGACTAGCAAGATACTGAGGCTTGGCCCAGTGGGAGATCCCTCCATCCACACAGTTTAGCGTAGATGGAAGAACCTGTTGCACTTTTTCCATCTGACTATAGAAAATCTGCAGATAATCTATAGGTGTATGGCCAGCTTTACTAGGATCAGTAAAGATTTTATAGTAACACTGGATGTTTAGGAGTGAAGCCAGTTGTCTTGGACTTTGACATGGGGAATGAGATCGAGGTAGCTGCGGTACAGCACTCCACCTGGTAGCCAGGAAGAGGAGCCATGGGGGGCTTAGGTGCAGTGTTATACCCTTCAGCTCTGCACTGATCACTACTCTTCCATCCTAAGATAAGCAGTGCTGGCATTATCTGCTAGCATCATTCATCTACTCCCTTTTCACCTTTCCATTGACATGAATAGGAACATTTAGCTGAGAAGATTATACCTGTTTATAGCACAACAGAATGATACTTGTGCCTGAGGACAGTCAGGTCCTGTTTAAAATTTTGTTTAAAAAAAAGGAGTTCTCGGAATGGTTATTTCTTTTTTAATAGGTAATAGGTAGTCAAACTAACCATTGTTTTAGACCGCAGTGACAAAGCAAAATCAAAAGAAGCAGGATGGAAATTTTTTCTTGAATGAAAAACAGTGAACATGGTTTTCATTTGAGAAACTCCATTAATTTCCAAAATAAAATGTTAAAATAAAATGAAAGTTTCAAATGTTTTCACAAGATTTTTTGTATGAAAATCTATCAGTGTATAGCTAGCTTAAGTTCAGCTGTGCTGCAGTGTCTGCTAGCACTACTCATCTACTCCCCTTCACTTTCCACTCCATTGACATAAACAGGAGACATAAAAAAATCCAACTCAGCCAATTACCCTTCCCCCTTGAATCATTGGGCAGACGCTTCTGCTATACACATACATATAACAGTGATCAAATGCCTAAGTATGCCTTCAATTCTAGAGCTGATTTTCACAACATTCAGTCAATTATCTCCTATGGTAATGCACATAAACACAAACAGAAGAAGCTACGCAAATAAAGGTTCTCATAAATGAGAGGCATCATTGGCTTAATTTATTTAAATAAGGACATTTCAGAATCAGCTCTGCTATGACCATAATCTTACATGAGGAAAATCCAATTTTGTTTCTACATGGCAAAAGGTTATCTATCAGTTGTGTCAACAATTAAGTAAATCTAGCCCCACTCCCTTCTTATAAAGTGCCTGTCTGCCATGCTTAGTATATAATCCTCTCAGGCTTCTCAATCTTATCACTGTAATTATATGTGTGCACAGTGGAAGTAGGTGCATTGTTCCTGACAAAAATAGATTATTTGTAGATCATCAGATATGATATGAGAGAGGAAAAAACTTCTTAAAGGGAAAGCATCAGGTCTTCTTCCTATGTAGCTGGCATTACACAGAGGCTTATATTGAGCACTTTCAGCACACACACACATACATATAAATATATAGTTTTTTGTCCATAAAAAGTACACAAATATATGCTGTAACAGCTTATTTTTATATCAGAATGAATGGGGAACAAGACCAAAGCTTCCAATTTGCAACACAAGTCAAATTAATTATATTATTGTTACTGTCAGTGTATCCCATTGGGTCACATGTAGGCGGGGGGCAGCAGACACACCTGTCCAGCCAGTTTCTATATATAATATGCAGACGCTTAGCATCGATTATAGAAATTCCTACTGAGGTGGCTAGGAGAATGGTTTACACATTTGTATAGGACGCAAAGGCATGAAATATGTTTCACAGCTTTGAGGTGTGCACCTAGCTTAGAAGTAATACCAAATGACTACTTGGTATAGAGCAGTGCGCTGTGACTGGTATCCCACCCAGCTCCTGGCAAGCAGTGACGTCAATGAGCTGGGCAGGGTACTGGACAGAGGCAGAGCCATACATCACTTGACACCCACCAATCCCCCCAGTGATGTGCACCAACAGCACCCCCACAAATGGTAACATGCACCACCAGGGATCCCCTTTACCACCACCAACCTCTCCCACCCCGTTGTGACACTTCTGGTTACTTAATTTTTCCATGAATTGCTATTCTAATGCTTCTTTAGATGATGTACAAGTCTAGAGATAGGTTTGAATCTCTTTCAGTACAGAATCATTTTAGTATAGCCATCAAATAGTTGTGTGTTATATTAATAAATTATGCTTGATCCCAATGCAATAATGGTTAAGCCGTCTCTTGCCAATCTATTGAACTATAGAATTCTACCAAGCTGCCACTTGCAGCAGGCTTTAATAAACCTTTTATTGCCACAACAATTGCTTTATCTTGTTAAAGTGTATGTAATAACAAACTTCTGTTATTTGCTCCCTTTTGGTCTGTTACATTTACCAGTGAAAGGATTCTGTCATATTTCTTTGATAAGTGCAAAAAGATACAAGATGTAAAGTGTGAGCCATGTCACCCCCCCAAGGCAGAAAGTGTGTTGATGGCAGGATCACCTAGAAGCCTGAAAAAAAGAAAACAATGCAGCCTCCATATGATAGAAGCTGCAGTTTATACATTTTTGTTTCTTGGAAATAGATATGCTTGATGGAGTCTCAGCATATACCATCCTGTTAGAACATCAGCATTGTAATAGTAATATATACCAGGGATGAACCGATCCTAGTATCAATATCAGTGGCAACACCAAGAATTTGGGCGAGTACTCATACTCACCCAAATGCTCCCATTACCTATCCCAATACCGGTGCTTCCGGTATCAGAATGCCGGGCTTCCGGTATCAGGTTGCTAGGCTTCCTGATTGGCCGGGAATCCGGTTCCATGCTCCCTCCTGGCCAATCAGGAAGCCGGGGGAAGGGTAAAGACTCGCCCTCAGCTTCCTGATTGGCCGGGAAGCCGACTTCATGCTCCCTCGTCACTTGGTAGCAAATGAGCATGGAGCCAGCTTCCCGACCAATCAGGAAGCTGGGCTCCATGTAACGATTCACCCCCTGGGCTGATTGGCCAGAAAGCCGACTCCATGCTTCCTCGTCACCTGGAAGCATGGGGACGGCTTCCCGGCTATTCGGAAAGCCAGGCGGTGAGTCATTACACGCCCCCCGGCTTCCTTAATGGGACTTCCGGTATCGGTATTTGGGATCGGCGAGAACCAGAAAAAAAATATCCGTACTCGTACTCGATTCCGAAAAACCGGTATCGGAGCATCCCTTAAATATACTAAAGTGGTTTTTGATAATACAATCCCTTTTATGTAGTGAGTGCTGCGTTCTGTCTGTCCATCAATTTCAACAACTTCCTGCCTTCCCAGTCTGTTTTGCATCTCTTTCTCTGCTGCATGATGTGAGGCAATCTCGATATCTCAAGACTACATATCCCATAATGCATTGTCTCCAGCAAGCTATGATTAAAATTGTTCAGACGTTGAGTTGTAGCTCAGAAGGTAAGCATGTAAATGCATATTCACAGGGCTGAGTGAAATTGTGTCAGTGCATTGAGGAAGTCAATCCTATGGAAATCTTCAATACGTAAAGATTACAAACTTCTAGATCGATATGGTTATTAGAAGTGGTATAGAACTTATGGAAATTCAACACAGAGATACATATTTATTTTTCGTTTTTGAGAATAGATTCCCTTTATGCTGGTGCTTCCATCTATATATCTTTACTACTACTGCTAGTATTTCAAAAACCATTATTGCAGCTCATTTAACGATACTAACTTTCCAAGATCCCAGTAACAAGCCAAAGCCCAGCAGACCACACTGTTATTAAACTATTTTACATTGCGCCAAGTATAAAATGAAATGCATGTGTTTTGAAACAATACCAATTATATATTTTAACCATGGTAAGTAGAAATATATTCATAAATATTCTTATTTTATTATTACAGTTATTTATAAAGAGCCGACAATTTATACAGAGCTTTACATAGTGCACATTCACATCAGTTCTATAATACCCAACGTATTGTACAATCACAAAATGTAATATATTTTAAAACAATGTCTTTTCTTGAAGCTTTTCTTCCTCCAGAGAGGGATTGTAATCTTACATACAATAGCAAGGATGTCTGTATGTTCACATTCACTTACATTTTAGAGAACAAGTAGTTCCAAAAGGGACACTCATATCATTTATAAAAATACAGGTATCATTTCCTGTATCTGTGAAAAATATGAGCTGTTTATTGTTGTGTTTATACTTTCTATGAAGCTACGTGTAGCCTTTTTTCTAAGTTGTGAGTTATTTTAGGCTGGAGGAGGCTGACAAGAGCCTGCTTGCTGTGTGCTTCATTTAAATTACTAATTGGAATGTATCTGTGTAGGAAAATGTCTTCCCACAGGATCAGAGGTTTCTATCAATCATAGATATGATTAACTTCTGAATCATATTTATATGCTTCAGAAAAAATGTAAATACTTCTGTTTATAAAAATGTAATATTGGGTTACTGTTTAAAGTGGTATATCTGATATCTAAATATAATGGTTTGTATCAATTTGATTAATGTATGTATTTTTGCATACATAATTACTGTATGTATTTATCTTTTACATTATACAAGCTGAAAATGTTTTAAATATTTAAATAAAATCTTTTTTAAATATTGATACTAGTGTCACCTATTTTGGGTTTTCTAAAGAGTGCAGTCTCTCTTTATTTGGAAGTCTATATAGAGATGATCAGAGTGAGAAATGGAGATGGGAGTGAGTCACTTCTCAATCTGAGCTTGAGCTGTTGAGCTCTGTAAACAAAATTATTTTTCATATCGGCAAATTTGATGCCAGGAGGTCCATGAGGGCTTGTTATAAAGCTCATTTACTGCTAGTTAAGAATATGTAAATATCCATGGCTACAACCTGGCTACAGTTCTACATTAAAAGGAGAACTATAGGGTTAAGGCTTTAACCCATAGTTCTCCTTAGGGTAACGGGAGGACACAAACTAGAGTCCTCCCGTCACCCTAGGCTCAGTATACCGCGAGCTGTAGCTCGCGGTATACTGAGACGCCGCAGCTGAAGCGGATCCCGACAATTGTGCCAGGATCCGCCCAGCCGAGTGACTGACAGCTGGTTCTGCCTATCTAGAGGCAGAGCCAGCTGTACCCGCCCCCTCCCCCGTCCGATCCGCCAGTCAGCGCTGGCGGATCGGAGGGGGGAATCCAGCCCCTGCCCTGTCATAGCAGAGAGCCGTGACAGGATCGAGAGGTGAGCGAACGCCGGTATGTGTTCGCTCACCTCCCGATCTACTGAGCCGACCTGTGACAGTCTCATTGTCACAGGTCGGCTAGAACTATGAGGTGAGTGAAAAGCACTCACCTCATAGTTCTCCTTTAAGATTAGCCCGTTAAACACATGAAACGAAGCCTAGAGCTCCACCTGCTGGCTGTAAATCATAAACATCAACTATTCCTAGGCAAAAAGTCATATTTACCTGACTAAAAAAAAACTATATATTTTGCAGTCTTGAGCACAATAAATAAAGAAAATTCATAACAAAAACAATATCTATCCCCTTTAGAGTTATTTTGAACTGAGGGAATACATATCACAATTCATATAACAACTGTTTTTTTTTTCTACTGTACTGACATTTTCTGTTGACTACAAGAAGGTTCCATCACAAAGACAAATATAAACATGATTATTCATGAAAGTGTGCGCAACCCATTCACCGTTTTTTGTGAAAACTGTAAAATGGAGCTGTAAAACATCAAAGCATGATAATTAATAGCATTTGGAAGTTCAGATAGTCCATTAATTAGCACAAAAAAAAAGAACAGTGTGCTTTTGAGAACTATGACAAAGAACCATGAGAATATCGCAGTATTTAGTAAAAATACTCTACCGTCTTGCAATGCACAATTGGTGACAGAGAAGATTCAGTCATAACTTTGGGGTTTATGGGGCTGTTTGGCAGGAGCTTATGTCAAAGGAGCTTAGATTCTAGGGAAAAGTGAATTGCATAGGTTTGAGATCTGTCGCAGAATAGCATGATTCACATTTTTAAAAATATCCAGTAATGCCCAATACCACAATAATTTAACTTTTTTAAACATTAGGAGGATTTGAATCATTAAAGGAAGGAGGGCATATTTTCTTTTTTTTTAATTCAGCAAAAAAGGGCTATGTAAAAGCTGAAAAACAGAAAAATTCAACCTAAAAAAAAATGCTGGCAGAGGTGAACCCAACAAACAGATCACTGAAGCAAAAAAGAATAAAAAGCTGTGGAATAGATTTCAAGACATCAATTGAAAAACCATCTGTGAGCTATGGTATCAAATCTAAAGCTGCCCATACACCTTACAACCATCGCACGACTTTCGTTGTGCGATGGTTGTAAGGTGATTAAAATTTCGGACGATCTGCCCATCTTGGACAGGCAGATCGTACTTGCCATCATCGCTAGCCCTCCCTGCTGAGGGGAGGGCTTCTGATGATTGCATTGCTGAGCGGGCAGTGTGCGCTTGCTGCACACCGGCCCGTGCGGCATTCGTCTTCCGAGCACGCCACCAACCCCCCGAAATCGTACGATTTTCGGCAGGTTTTCCTGCGTGCTCGGAAGACGAAAGTCGTGTGACCGTACAGTAGAAGCAGTCACACGCTGCCCATACACCTGCTGATTATCGAACGATCGCGGGATTACCCGCGATTATCATACGATAATCGACATGTGTATGGGCACCTTAATCAGGATGTCATTACATAGTTTTGTTTCCAGGTGTTGTTTATCATGCATGAAAAATAACCACATCGAGCTGTCATGAAGTACAGTGGTCCCTCTATGTCAATAACAGTGGGAAGAAGGCTCTGATAGGTGCAACTTTTGGAGTGTCAAGTTTTCTGTAACAATATTATGACCAATTGGGGTGGGCCAGTACCACATCTGTATGAATCAATTAGTGAATACAGAAAAGGACAAACAAATCATGTTGTCAAAGTACCGCAGCGCTGAATACTGAAAAATGGCCTGGATGGGAAGGGGGTTTAACACCGCGGATGTCAACTGGTTAATGGTATCCATACGCCATGATTTTTAAAATCACTTTTTATTTGAAACATACAAAACTAAAACAGTATGCATCATACAGTTTAAAGTATATAGCAATTGTCTAATTTCTTAACTGGGTCAGTCAAAGTCCTAACTCTTCGCTGGGGCCCCCCTCGACTCCCCTCACATCCTCTTCTCTTCTTTGTTTGTCTTCCTCTACTACCCTTTCCACTTTTCTTTTCCTCTTCTTACCTCAAGGTTCTACTGATGTTTTTGGGAGCCTGCAACACGCACTATACAATGATTGATTGGCATACAACCGTTAGCCTCTCTTCCCCCTCTGGTGTGGCTCCGCTAGTGTCCTGCAGCAGCAGCAGGTAGCTGGCGTCCTCACTATGGTTTCCAGATGCTAGCTCACCCCCAGAAATCATACACAGATCGTTATGGTCCCTTTGCCTCACTATAGTTACTGGACGGGGGGCTTTGGTTTTCGTCATACCCTTTAATCAATGCTATATGGATATCCTTCATTGGCTCTTCACTAGATGACTTTATAAAACGCACCAATATGGCTTTGTAATGTTCTAAGTCAATTTTCTATTGTATAAAACTGCTGGACCTCAATCCTACTGTATAACCTGTAATTTTGTTCTGTTAAAATAAAATATTTGTACAACAAAGTCCTAACTCTTGTTCTCCTATGATCCATACAATCATTGTGTATATACTTACAGTTCACAGATATGAGGCTGTGTTGAAAACTAGGCTTTCCAGTGGAAGAGCCAAAAATCTCAATACATTTAACAGACAGGTATGGTCTACTGCTTCATTAGGAGAATCTCAGGTAAGTGCATAAGACATTGCAATAGCTTACGTTTGAGAAAATGTATGTAATGCACACAGCAATGCAGACCCCCCAGTAGCAGCAAGGATCTCAGGTTTGGTGGACAAAGGGACAAAGAGTCTCAGTGAAGGACAAGGGATCCAAGTCCAACCTGAAAACTACTAATACCCAGGTAAGCATTACTATCCATGCATCAAACAAGGTTGCTTTTTATTGTTCCAAAAAGTAAAGTTAGATGTCCAGGTAGCATGGTTGCGAGAATTGCAAGGCCTCCCCAATAAACCTGAATGATTATCTGCTGAATATATGGAGAGGACCATGCAGACATGTGTCATCATCCCCCGAGCCAGTAAAGGTATGGATGTTGTGCTGTAGACTAGGCATGGGCTCGATGTTCGAGTCAAATGTGAGTTCGACTTGAACATTGGCAGTTTGTGTGTTCGGCGAACACACGAACTGTCAGGGTGTTCAGCGGGCTGTTCACCCACTGAGCGTCCCGCAAGGCACTGCGACTTTTTAGTAGCCCTGATTGGCTAAAGCCTTGCACCTGACCACAGGTCAGGTGCACGACTTTGTCCAATTAGGGCCCAGTACTCTGTAAGAGCCATGATTGGGCAAAGTCACGATGACTTTGCCCAATCAAGGCTCACCTGTCAGATGACATACAACTTTAAACCGTTGGGCGGAGCTAGCTGTCACCGCTAGCTCCGCCCAATTGTTTACATGTTGCCGGTATCTTTCAAAATGCCATTTTGCAGCGGGAGTTCGTTGTTTTACTTTATTTATTATTTTGATTGATCTTTTATTGTTTTATTTCGTCAAGTCGTCGTCGTGGACAACACTGGACGTCGTGATTGACTCTGGATTACGTAGGTGCCTGTGGCCTGGTATCGCAGGGAGGGGGGAAGCGCTCGTTCGTCCCCCCTTTCCTGCCCTGCCAGGCCTGTGCTCGGATCGCTTTTTTTTTTAAATGGGGTCCCTCCTAACATTCCTACCAGACCTAAAGGGTCTGGTATTGTTTGTGAGGGGGAAAGACACGTTTTTTTTGTCAATGTAATTTTTTGCTTTACAAATGCCATTTTTGCTGCAGCAGGTTCTATACATTGTACGGATGCGCCACTTTACAGACAGTCTAAGGGAACCCCCCAGGCATGATATTTAAAGGAATTTTTCATTTTTATTGTTTCACTTTAAGTGATGTTAAAATCACTGCTTTTTTAAAACGGTATTTTTTAAAAGTTTTTTTTTATTGATTGATGTCCCCCAGGGTAGTACCCGAATCCCCACACACTTTTTATGGCCAATAAATTGCATATAAGCCTTCAAAATTGGGTCAACTGATTTTCAAAGTTCTAGCCCCATAGACTTGCATTGAGTTTGAGTTCGAATTAAAATGTTTTCCATGTTCTAAAGTTTGAATTTGAACCGAACAGGGGGGTGTTCAGCCCATCACTACTGTAAACAGTGCCACCTAAATGGTGACAGCTGATTTCTAGGATGAACTAAATGCAATGCAGAAACCTCAATCAGAAACAGAGTAAGATAGACTGGAGGGCCAGGACATCCAAGGAGAGACCTAAACCCAAAAGAAATTATGAAGTAACCAGACATGTAGGAACATGCACCTTTGTTCAGGCCCTGATGTCACTTTAAGTACTGCTGACTGAGGCCATGTGTGGAGATACAGCTTCACTATGGTGGAGTGCTGGGGAACATCCAGCAGATGATGGCGTTAAAGCATGTAGACCCAACATGCCTATGGTTTGCACACCTTGCAAGAGAGGCAAGAGGATTAGTTTCCAGCACTTTGTAAACTATGTACAGTAAAGGGTGAACAATAGCTATTAGGACAAATATTTAGACATGTCCAATCAATGATTCAGAGTGTCACCACAGACATTAGATTGTCTCCTGATTCTGTCAATTTCATCCAGATTGGGAACCTGTTATCTCATGTCTGTAGGCTGCTTATGATTTGAAATCTGGTTCTGCATACTGCAGTTTATTACAGACACTGTTTGTATTTGAACATTCCAGTAAGCTTATTGAGTCTGAACGTTCCTATTATAGGCATGGTGATGAGGTTAAGGTTAAAAATCATTTTTTTGAACTCTTTACAGGAACAACATGCCAAAGACTTTTACAGGGATAAGAACAAGATGGCAGACACCAGTCTATTATCATAGAGCATAGGCATAGAACGTTTAATCAGAAACAATTGTTAGCTTGATGTCTATTAAGGTGAGACGCATCTATTGTAGTTTTTGTGGTAGACAGTACATGGTTTGGAAGGAAGAGTAAAAGTATCTGAATTGACTCTTCTGAAGATAGTCATGTTGTCTTTATCAGACCAAATGAAGGAGTTTATGCCATGACAGCTATTGAGCAGGGAAGACAAGGAATTGTATATCTTACATTTCTTATTAAAGGTGTGAAGGAGCAGCTGTTGCAATTTATATTTTTACACCATAATATTTTTCTGATCTGATTGGCTATAGTCATTGCTTGGCTGACAATTTTCCACCCTCTTTCTCTGACAAAAGTCAAATGAAAAATTGACTTTTGTCAAGCTCGGTGGTGCCAGCATGACCACCCACAGATCGTGTGTCGGCATGAAGCAGACAACATTCAATCTGTGTATGGCCATCTTTAGGTTGTAGTATTTATACTAGATGTCTCAGTTTTGTATGATAGATCTTCTTGAATACATGCACATACTACATATAGCAACCACTTTATTAGGTACAACTACTGCATTCAAAACAATTCTTTGGAGTATGAATTCAGTAAGATGTCAAAAATGTTTATTAGAGTTTTGAGCACCTAGATTACTAAATGCATGCACATCTTTGGCCAGATGGAAAGGCTTCTGGAAAGGCTTGACACTGTGTGAAAATGTTGAGCCTTCCTTGATAAAGTCAGAAGGCACCGCTGGTTGGGAAAGGCTGCATTAGATGACCACTGACAAAGTATCTTCTATGCATGCGCAGAGGTGTAACCTTGTTCCCAGCACTGAGAAGAAAGTTGGACTGTACACTGCATGCAAATTGGAAACTAAAAACTCCTGATCTGCATGCTTGTTCAAGATCAGTGACTCAGAAAATAAGGCCCCAGTGGCCCGAAATGTCAGCTTCTGTATTCTTTTGATACATGTTTCCTTTAAATAGCAGGAAATGTTAATTGCCTAGATTAGCAAAATGTTTTCAGAATATACATTACTATTGTTTTGATGTCTCCTACATTTATTATATTTCTTAAGACAGAGAATTATTACAGTTGAATTGCTTTTCTCAGGTGAAATGTTTCATGAAGGATATGCACATGATGTTCACAGAATTGTGGCAAAATTCAATGGGAAAATGATGAAACGATTTCCTGAAAAAATATGACTGCTATGTTAACCCTGGGAGGTGATATTGCGTGATAACGTGTCAAAATATTGTTTTAGTTTCTCCTTGAATTAAAATCTTGTAGAGTTTAATCAGTCTGATATTCAACAGCTATGTTTCCTAGATTAAATTAAGAGAATGGTTTAGATGCAGAAACGTGCTTGAGTTTGCTACGTTTATACTATTATTATGGCAATACCTTTTGTTAGTGCATCTGATACAGATACTGACAAACAAGGCTTACATTTGGCAGTTTCGTTTACAAATATGTATTTCATTTCCAATATATTTTAAAAGAAAATAAAGGTAGAAAGTAGCAAAAATATACTTTTCTTCAGTTTGATAATTGATCATATAAAAACTGCTACTATAGCTATACAGTGCTAATTTTATTCTGCATTTTTTTCATGATGATAAAATATCATTTTTGGTACAAAGCTTATGTTTTTAATAAAAAATGATTTACAAATAAAATTAAAGTTGTTAATCATGCAGGTTTGAAGTGAAAAAAGATTGAACAAAATGAGAGCGAATATAAAAGCATTTTCATATCAACAGTTCAAAAAAGTTAAAAACGTGTGAAAGCCAAGAAAGCACACAGAGGAAGGAGTTAATTAGAGCTAGTTAGGTATAACAAGAGGTTAAATTGGAAAGACAATGATTAAAGCATAACCCTACCTTAACTCACTCTAATATTAAAAAGCTCTCACTGCAATGTTTGCCTTCTGTCTGGTCTTGTTCTCACTGATCAGTGGTCCAGTGTTGGTTCACTTCCACATTTAAAGCCCAAAGTCATTCAAATCCACTCCCTGTAAGCGCAGGCCATCATTAGCATTATCACAATGGCCAGGGCTTACAACACAGAACAGAATGTGAGTCACGTCACTGGTCAAGCACTGTTCTCTGCAAGAGTGAAGACTGTCCACTACTGCTTCCAGGTAAGAAGCAGAAGAGGAGACTTCAGGTGACTGGTCCGAAGAATATTGGATTCAAGGTGTACAGTGTGTCACGGGTTTGGTATTGCCAGCAGGAAGTCTTGATATGTGTTGCAAGGGAGTAGATAAGTAACCTAGGCTGCTGTTGGATTGGTGTTAGTGAGAGCAAAGTTATGTAAGGCCCAGGTGCTGAGTATTAGAGAATCTGAGGCAGGTGTTAGTGGTTTATCAAATGAGTGTTGAGGTGCCCATACACCTGCTGATTATCGTGCCATAATCGGCAGGTGTATGGGCAGCGTGCAACCTCTTCTACTGTAAGGTCACACGACCATCGTCTTCCGAGCATGCTTGAAAAGTGTTAGTGGCGTGCTCGGGAGAGGATTGCCGCACGGGCCACTCAGCGGGGAGGGCTTGTGATGATCGCAAGTGCGATCTGCCTGTCCAAGATGGGCAGATCATCCTAAATTGTTATTACCTAAGTTACAACCTTCGCACAACGAAAGTCATGCGATGGTTGTAAGGTCTATGGCCAGCTTTAGAATGAAGACACCTAACTTGTGTAGCAAGTTGTGTCTGACTGTGCTTCCTCCTCCTCAACCATTAAAACAAAATTTTAAGTCTATCTAAACCCAAACACTTGAACTAAATATGGTGTTCCTGTAATGTTGAAAAGTTCAATCCTTTTCCTATACGTTATCTTTTCAGTTCAGCAAAGTGTATCCACAAGCCCTTTCATAGGCTGACAATGCATACTCAGTTCAGCTACTACATTGTCACCCTTATCTGCGCACTCCAATGTTTGACTACAAGCAAAAAATGTAAGTTGAGCTAGCACAATCTGCTGTAGTTACCAGGTTAAAAGTACAATGTTCTGCCACCGCTATAGCCACAGGAAGTTCACAGAAAAAGTCTACAGGGGCTGACTGACCATTAGGACCCTCGGGCAATGCCCGTAGCCAGGAGGGGGCCCCTGGCTAGGGCTGCTGACAGAAAGGTTCAGTCACAGTGGCGTAAAACGTGGGGGGCATTGGTGCGGCTGCCCTGGGAGCAGAGATGGGGGCGTCAGCCTCAGGAGTAACGAGCGAGCCAGGCCGGCCGGGCAGCAAACCCAAGGCAGTGCACTCTACTCAATTATTCTTCAGGCAATTCAGGCTGAGCTGGGACTTTGGCCCTGAGGACCCAGTGCGCTAGCCCCACTGCAAGGGTTAAGATCTTATGTGCCCAGAGTTCTTCTTTAATAGACAGGTAGCATTAGATGGGAAGGCAAGATGAATGGCATGGACCACTTCAAAGTGGAGCGTCTTTAAACGTTTCTTTGTATTTGCGTGATACAATGCAAGTCAGCAGACTCTTTGAAAACAATGCACTACCCATATTACTGTTGTCTTATCTTAAAGTGACATTAAAGTCACAACTCCCCTGGCTTTTAGTTTCATTTTTGAGCCGCGTACAGCAGAGGACGCCGCTGGATCGCAGGGACAAGGTGAATGTCACTTTTCTGTGCAGCCCCGAGTCTGGCTCGGGGTTACCACTCCTAGCATTGAAAATTCACCCCGAGCCAGACTCGGGATTACCGCCAGGGAGGTTAAGGACTTACCTAAAATGATGCCTCCTAATTCGATCATCTTCTTCTTTCCAGTAGTTTTCAGTAATCCTCCAGCGCTGGTGCCATTCTATGATCCAGCTCAGATAATAAAGAGATGTCACCAGCACACCAGACTCCTTCAAGGATAGTCAATCGTGAATTTATTCAAAACTTATGTCAAATACACAAGCGCTTTCAGGACCACACAGGATCCCTTCATCAGGCATAGCAGTGACAAAGTTACAAAAGACAGTGTGGGTATATATAGACAAACATGAGTGCAAGAACAGACAAAAACACTCCCCCTGGGCGTCGCTATGACATCATCAGAATTTCAAACAGCTGTAAGTTTGTTATATAAGAGAAAAAAAATATGTAACTTTACAGTGTTCATTTCAAGTGGAAATGTTCAACTATTGAAAATCAATGGTGCAGGTATACACATGAAGATTAGATACCTAAAACAATAGTGGACAATAAACTTAGTAACTTCTTACATAATCGCCAGTCAGCTCAGACCCCTCGGGTGGGGTGGAGGTGCATTCACTGTGTCTTTCCTCTTCTCCGTGCCGGAGATCTTTACTGCACATGCACCCGCCCATCATCCTGCACGGTCGCTCGAGAATCTTCAGATCTTCAGCTGGGAGTGAGCATCTGGGACACAGGTAAGAATTTACCTATTTGGTAACTTTTTAATTTATTTTAATGTTTTTTCATAGAGCTACTGCTTGCTAGCAGCAGATATATGTAAAAACAAGAGACTTTAATACTACTTTAACATTTAGTAAAATGCTTATGCTGCGCTAAACATTATTTTACCTATTTAATTGAGTTGAAATGTTATAAATTAATACATTGTGTAAATGCTCACTTGAATTTTCCAATCATGTGTGGATGAAATTAGTAAACAGTAACTTGCTTTTCACATGGTAACTGAAGTGAATTTTTTTATTTTTTTGCATGAAGATTCTCAACTCCTCTCTTTTTCAGATTGTTCAAGGTTACTTCTGTTGTAAATGTGGTTCCTCACTTGGGATGCCACTCCTGGGAGACCAGATGTTTTGGCAGTTTAAGGGGTAATTTTAGCTAAGATATGCAAGTTTGTATAGTGGTAAAGTTGTAATGGCTAGTTCTACCAAGTTATTTAGTGTTGGCAGAGAGGGCTGATATCATATTTACAGAGTATATTTCATGTATTTATTTACAAAATGTATTACGAGGTGCAGCTATAGCACGAAGAATTCAAGGAAGGAAGGATTTGGCATGTTTATAAATTAGTTAAAGTGTATGTAATATTTAAAGCAACATTTTAATAAATTGCAGCTTATCAATCCTTAGATGTGGTAACTTCATTCGTTTTCTTTTAGACTTTTTTTCCTTTATTTTTATCTGCTAATCCAGCCAGTAAGTTTGTTATTTTTCAAATTCCTCTACTAGACCAAACTGTCCAACCAAAGTGGCAGTTTGATAGTTGGGACTAACCATTTAATACTGACAGAGGGGCTTACAGTGGTTACCTTTATTCATTTATGTAAAACCTTTATACCAAAAGGAAATAAAAATATACTTACCCGATCCCCAGAGCTCACCTCTCTCCCCTTCCACTCTGGCTGTCGTATGTCCCACAGCGTTCTCACGTCGAATGGACCTGCATTAGAAGTAATGACATCACAGGTCCTTTAACTGCCGGAGCCCGGGGAAGAAGAGGTTGCTGGGACCAGTCTAGCAGCCAGGTGGGACCAAGGATCAGGTAAGTATATTTTCTTTATTTTCGCTCCTGGACCAAAACAAGCACTTAACCCTTGCAGTGTGGTGGTAGGCCCATTGCAAGGTCATTTGAAAAAATCCTGGAGTTTAGGATTGGTAAGCTTCAATGTATTACAATTTTGTTTTTGGCTTTAGTTACACTTTAAAGTGACATTCAACAAACATTCACTGCAGGTGAATCAATCACTGTAATTGAATGCACATGTAGCAGAAGAATACACCTGCACTGAATGTTTGGTGAATGGTACATTTACTGCTTTGTATATA